>NW_018020878.1:17133-59372 GCF_002006095.1 Pseudomyrmex gracilis | reverse complement strand
CAGTGGCTGTAGCAAAACTCGTAGATCCAATTTAAGCCGTAAAAAAAAAAAGAAAGAGAATTAGAGAAAGAAATAGAAAAAAAGAAAGACAGAGAGAGAGAGAGAGAGAGAGAGAAAGAGAGAGAGAAAGAGAGAGAGCAAGAGAGAGAGAGAGAGAGAGAGAGAGAGAAAGAGAGAAAGAGGAAGAGTAATAAAATATGCTTCCAACAGCTACACACACAATGTGTCGTACAAATACATATGACCGCAATTACTTCTTTCACCATCTCGCGTAACACCGGAAGCGGGAGGCTCAACCCGCTCGCGTTTACAAATTCTTGATCGACAATATATTATAAGAGGAAACACGTTTTAAGCGATCTATACTGTCTCACAATAAACTACGCGTTCTGAAAATTGATTATTTGCTAATCCTGCTAAAAAATTCTGTTGAAAGTGTTGAAATTCGCGTTAAAAAATCCAACTACATTCAAATATCTACAACAACTGTAAGAATAAATAATCTATTATAAATTTTTTTTATATATCACTGTTCCCCATATTCTGTCGAAATCAAATTGAAATTCTATCGAAAAATATGAGAACAAATTTTTTTTCAATTCTATGTATAACGAAATATACATATCTATTGTTCGAGAAATTTCTATCTATATGACAAACTACGTAGAAAAATAAAAATCTGTCGTCTTCAATTGTAGAGTGAGGCGTGTGTAGGTTACAAAAAAGATCACGAAGTCACTGTCGAAAATTCGGTCGTAAATTTTATCTGACGTTAATTTTTCTCTGTTCTTTTTGTATTCTTTGGATTCTTTTGATTCTTCGATGCTCTTTTCCAACAACACAGAATATTTCGGAACGTTTTCGGGGAGCAAATATCTCTCTCTCACAATGTTTCGGATCGACAAGACAATCGGAAACATTACGACAGTTTCGACAGATACATGATACATCGTAAAAATATAGGCGTAAGGCAGAGGTAGCCAGTTTTTTTTTTTTTTGTTGTTTCGTTTTCTCGTCATTTTTGTCGTCGTGGATTCGAGCAAAATGCAGTTGGAATCGAATTATCTGTAAACTTCTTCATTAAACAATAGGAATTTCCTCAAGATTTTCAATGTGAATGCGAGTGGGAAAAATGAGGGAAGTACGTTTCGAACGGGTTTTGAACAATGTACGAGAAAGAGGAGTGAAGCTGCCTTGGTGAGACTCAAGTTAGTCTCCTTTGCTTTCGTTGTCATGCCGCGATAAAGGCCTAATTCGCGATCGATTTCTCATCCGATTGAAAAGATTTCTCATATAAACATATAAATTTATTTAACAAAATTTGAAAGAGATTTTTTATTTCTTTTCTTGTAGAAATACGCGACTTAAGCCCTTATGCGCGAACAAATCAATTTTTTTTTTTTCTATACCAGGAATTCACATAGGTATATGTCGAATGTATCGTACTTGCGGAGTATGTTTCTCTCCAGCTCTCGATAATCAATGTATCTATGGGTATTCTACGGTAAGCTGCGGACAAACGTTAGTCGGGGAATCGCGATTCTGGCGGACGTTTGAACGGCAATGCCCGCGTTTACGAACAAAAGAAAAATGCAACGCATCTACAAGAGGTAGCCGATGCCTCGATGTGTTGCAAAATTCGACTTATGTACACGTACGCGCGCGAAGGTTCGCACGCGCGCGCGCGTTTGCGAAGGTTCACGCGAACAATCGATAAGTTCGGGCGCAAACGTGTGCACGCGTAATGGAACGCGGGCAGCAATGCGCGCATCGGCGTTCAAACGAATCGATCGATCCGGTATAACGAGCGAGCGCCGTCCCTTAGCCGTTGATTTCTGCCCCACAAAGCTATTTTCGCGTGACGTTGAACGAAAGCGTTGTTTCGGCGGCGCCACAAACACAGTTTCCTTTGTTTTGCGAATTACGAGGGTAGAAAATTCGGGAAATGGAACAAACTCCGCGAATAAGATAAAAGCTCGAAAAACCAATATCTCACGTTTTTTTTTTTTTTTTTTAATTTAAAGATAAAGTATAATGATATTGAACAACCAAAAGTGGAACGCGAAGTTTTGCTACTTTATCTCGAGAGATTTTATGTATATGAGTAACGTTCTCCATTGCCCGATCTCAAAGCGTCGTAAGATACATATCGTTTTAAGTACCGCGGGGAGAAATTTCATAAATAAGTGTTGGATGTAATGCATCATCGTGGATCATTTTCGCGGCGCCTTCCGGGACGCGGGAAGATCAACGGCCGGAGAAACGCCGCACTCGAAATATTCACCGTCTTCATGGCTCGGGGGAGACGTAAATCTCAGACCGTCGCTCGTCTCGCCAATCGTTTCGCTCTGATGTAAGCACGAGTCTCAGCGAAACCGGCGAGCCGACGGGCTCAGTTTAGGCAAAACGAGCTATGCGAAACGCCGGGATCCGCGCGACGATACATTCGAGATTTCTCGGGATAAAAGAGAGAGACGTGCGCGCAAAATCGCAAAATGGATTCGACGCGGGGAGACGACGAATCCAGAAAAGATTCTCGAGAAACTCTCGATTTCCTTCGAACGAATACAAGAGATTAATAAAGAGCTAAGAAAAAAGAAAAAGAAATTAATGCCGCGATCCGATACAATAAAAGAGTCCTGAAAGTTCTGTAGACTTTCGGCTTTTCTTCTTGTTACGTATTTTGTACTGAAGCAATCAATCTGATGGAGGAAAGTGCGTTTCGCAGAGCTCGTATATGTTTATTTTTCATAAAAAGAAAATCCGTAGAAAAACGAAAACAGCGTTCCTATCGTGAAAGATGAAAAGAAATTTATTTCGACATTTCTGCCTTTTTGCAAACGCAACATAAAATCAATAAAAACTTCAAGTATGAATATTTGTAAAAATCTCGTTTTTTTTATTCGAAATTAAGCGTTTTTCTACGGAGACTGAATATCTTGGGACAAGAAAACTTTATCAACAAAATTGGGAATCCGTTTCTGATTATGTCAAAATTGAGTCTTTTTGGGGGACACTTATTTTTTGAACGTTTAAAATTCTAAAAGACCGCTCAAGACTCGATTAAAAACTGTAAAATGGCTCGACTACGTATGAAGATCGTGACAGCAGAGACAACTTACCAAACCGACGAGTAGAAAAAATACTAGGAATGTGCGGCCGAGGACCGTCTGGCAGAAAACGTCGCCATATCCTACCGTGGACATCGTCACGATCAGAAAGTACACGCAGGTCCAGTACGAAAGCTGTTGCGGGTTCACGAACTCGAAAGGGTCCCCTGAGTTTTCAAGCTGCGGGCACGAGATGTTATTACGTTCAGTGGAGTTTCCCTCGTGGTGTCAAGAGTAAAATTGCGGTTTATAACGGAGCGGGTCATAATCGTAAGCTTTTACTACCGCGCAATGGTGGAAACGCGTCCGAGAAAACGTATCTGTCGCGCAGATTTCTGCGTGTTGAACGTTTCGGGAAATGCAAGAGTTATGAGAAAAAACATTAGTGATAACGTCAGAATCATCTTTTCTTTCGCGTAACATTTGAGAGAAGTTACGTCATACGTTACTTCGTAAAACAATATTTGGACAAAACTCACTACAAGTTTTTGGAATTAAAAAAGTCTCGTTAAACAATATTAATTTTCACATTTCCCGTGACAAGTTTTTTGTAAAATACGTGCGTTCGTCTGAATTAAATTTTTGCGCGATAATATAAACGTCCGAATAAAAATCACGAAAGGAAAGATCGTCTAACCAAATGAATGATGCCAGCAGCGGTCAGCCAGACGGAGATGAAGATGGATACGAGTTGGGCGAGACGAATAGAGCTCGATGTTTTTAGAATGTTGAGGTACTGGAGGATGTCAGGGACCGTCATCAGTCGTAGGGCTCGGAGAAACCTCAGACCGATCCACGTCCGATCGAGATATATCGACACGAAGGACGGTGGTATCGTAAAGTAGTCCACGAACGAATACATCTCCAGCATGAACCACAGCTTGTCACTGGCGGCGATAAACTGAGAATCAAACGCACAAAAAAGCGAGTTTACAGATGTGTATTTGATTTGGTGGAAGTTTCAATCAAGCAACAAGATACTATATAGTTTGAAAAACGCCGAGATAATAAATTTCGAAATTGTTCAAGTGTTTCAAACTCAAGCAAACACATTTGTAAGTTTTAATCACTTTTTGCTTGAAACCACTTGTGTAAAAAAAAAAAGAGATACAATATGCAATATTTGGTGTTATTTCGCTTGCGGTCAATTATTCAGTGTCTTAAACGTCAGCGACGAAGATTAATACACAAAAACAACTTTACTTACGCGTATAAAAAAGTAGACCATAAAAAATATATTGAAAGCTAAGTCTATCTGCTGAGTAATGTTGTTGCTCCACTGCTGGCAACGCTCCACCTCTTCGCTGTAACATAAAAGCATAAGATTGCCGATGTTAGAGTTATCGGCATCTTTTATATTACGAACTTATGCGAAGATCTTGATCTTAAAACAATACATTAAAAAAAAAAACACTAAAAGTGTAAAATAGCGCTGATCAAACTAAACAATTAGTGCGTATCCTGTAATTAAACTACGAGAGAAAAAGTGCGACGCAAAAACTTATTAATCCGAAATGTCCGATATATCGTATGTTGAATATTTATAAATCTCCGTGAGATAAATTTGAGACATGCATCCCCCTTCCTCCTACCTCCCACGACTTCATCAACGGAGTCTTGTTACTCACCTGGAGGCATCGATGAAATATATTATAAGCGATGCTATACTGAGAATGAAAACTAACACCACCTGAAACAAATAATAAAGCAAGTATAAAATATTTGTTGGTATTTGAAAATTATATCTTTTATGTACACACACACACACACACACGCATCAAGCCTCATTAAATGTACAAATAAAAATTACAAAGAAATCTCATTGTGTTTCTAGTCTCTATTGCACCTGCACATCTCTCTTGAAACAGCGCTAGTATCTTTTTTTTTCAACGTTTTTAAACAATTGTATTCTTTTAAAGAACGTGACACACACATATAGCCTTATATTTACATCATTTCACTTTAATGGTACAAAGGTGTTGTAATTGAAAACAGCAATGAAAGCGCGGCGAGAGCTGCGACGAAAGTAACGCATTCGCGAAAGCTCGTATAACTCTGAATGAGTGTTTTATACGTTGTTATTCTCATGAATATACTTCCATTAGATCGCGCGCAGTGTGCATCGTCTTATTCCCGATATACTGACACGCGCGCGAAGCCATGCGAAGCCACGCGAAGTCTAGCTGTCAGTAAATGCGGTGTAACGTTTATGGCGGGAGTTAAATCATTTTCGTGTTCGCAATTGTGTCAAAACACCGCGGCTACATCGACACAATATTATTAACGATCAAACTATAACTGGCGATTACAGTCGTGTGCGACTTCAAAGTTTACGCGAATTCCCGCGAACAACGCGTTTAATGATCAGTTTGAGTTTCTACGTTTAATTGATGATTGTTGATTATCATCGGCGCCTTCCAAAGACAAGCGTTTAATTAAAAGAAGAAATATATATCGCCGGAATATACACCGTTCGATTTGTTATCGCGCGTCGGTGTTTCAATCGGAAATATATTTGAAATACGTTCTGCGTTTACAAATAATGCGACGCAATAATACATGGCACGTATATATATATATCGAAATGCGCGTGTCGAGTGCGCGCGCGACATAATTACGACGCAGCATTGTGCGACTTCTCTCGCGTGTTGTAAAAACAAAAACACAAAAATATCACTCCCTTAAACAAATAGTGATTTTCACCTCGCGGCGGAGCGCTTCTCGTTGTTTAAAATCACGGACGAATGAAATGCGGCTCGTGCAACTTGACTGAATCGGAGCAATCGGAATTCATATTCCGCGCGAGATGTTTAAGTATGCAACAACGCCCAAGACGGGAAATAGTGGGTCGCGCGGCCTACACCTGTATAATCATTGTAAACAATAGCTAAAGGCCGGATCAATTATCCTATGCATGTAAGCACGCGATGCGTGCACAAGATCGATCGATATCTATACGTCCGCGCGTGCACAAGATCGCGAGCATTGAGTCAATCAATTCTCTTATTTTTATTGTTCCTCACGTCTCGGAGAGATGAACAACTCGACATCTCTGATACGATATTAAAAAAAAAAAATAATTGTGTCCCATAAAAAAAAAGTTTAATACTTTCTTCTGTTATATCACACCACGATCGTTAATTCTCGAGTAAAAGCGACGTTAATTTCTCAAAGGATGTTCCACTTTGCATATTTTACAAGATCAACGTATATCCTTCGCGGCATTTCCAGAAATTGCTCAAAGAGAGACAATTTTCTGGCGTTTCAACGCGCAACCCGTGTAATTTTCCTTTCTATCAGTTTACTTTACAACTACTTTGTACCACCCACGTAGCAACCTTCCCGTGAATCTCCCTTTATAGTCCCGTTTAGAAGAAAAAGGACGGAGAGTGCGCGTCGGCGTCAGATGCTTTTGTTAAATGAGCAAAAAGCACGGAAGAAAAAAAGAAAGAAAGAGAGAGAGAGAAAGAGAGAGAGAGAGAGAGAGAGAGAGAGAGAGAGAGAGAGAGAGAGAGAGAAGGAAAAGGAAGAAAGGAAAGAGACGAGTAGGATCTAGCATACCGATATGATATTCCTGACGCGTCAATCTCATGAGAGTGAACCTTATACATAGTCACCATGCGAAAATAGAAAGTAGGTGCGGTCCTCGACGGAATGATGTGGACGTGGCCGCGAAGTGGTCGTAAGCGAGAAGATAAAGTAGTGAAAGAAGAAGCAAACGAGCCATGTGTAAGGCCGAAGAGAGTAAAAGATATTATAAGAATCATTAATCGAACAAACAAAGATAAAAGAACCCAACGAACACGTAAGAAATGACAAAGTCACCAGCGGATGATCTCGTGAATCTCCGGGTGCAATGCACTCGGAATCACGGCCGATGTGCACGGGTTTCACGTTGGAATTATTTTTAACTGGCTGTCACTGGTCGCGTGGAGAGGCCACGTGGAGAGCCGCTTCATACATGTTCCGAGTTAGCCGAGAGTGGTCGCGCGCGCACGCACGCACACACACACACACACACACACACACATATAGGCGAGCTTTTAAAGTTCAGGGTTATCGCGCGCTAAAGATCCGTAATAAGAAGCCCGGGTCGCCCCCTGCGAGCCAACGAACTCCCGTATCATCGATTTGAGCCCTTATCAAACCTGTCGTGCTCCTAACGACCGTTACGGCAAATTGACTTGATAAACGGCCGCGCGCACACGAAATTACCGGGTTGTTTCCTCGAGGAGAGCACGTGTGCGCGTTACGCTCGCGAGTTGAACAACTCCCAGGACACACTGACAACTATAATAACCTTCGTTTGATATTCCACGCGATAATTGCCGATATCGCGGCAATTCCGTTACTACGAGAATATTTTATGGGAATTTTACTAGTACGAGAGATTACTTTCTCTTAATTTTATTATTTATATGTAGATACGCGCGATATGTAACTGAATTTATAAAAATTATTTGTCACAACTACGCAAGGACAAGTTGTTCTCTCGTCAGCAAGAAACGAAAACTGCTAAGCAATGTCCCGACAATAGTGCAATCTGTTTAATTCACACTGAAAAGCAAGCCTTATTGATAATTATAAAGCGTTCAAACGGAATATTGCAAATTCACGCGCAATTTTCAGCAGCTGGTGCATAAATAATGTTTATTCCCGGATTAACGAAATGTAATTTGCAGAAAGTGATTATTATTGTCACTAATAAAACATAAGCAATTTGCAGTAACAACGCACACACGTATATTTTAATTTACATTTTATGTCGCGTATATAAAGGCGTTATTGGAGAGAATACACTAATAATTTTACGCTGTGCGGTTACACACAAGAGAAGTAACATAGCGTGTTCCAAAAAGAACTAAAGTAGAACATACGATTAATGGGTTTTATACATCGTCAATACTGACTGTACCACTTTACCGCACACTCGTGTAAAGTACAAATATTTCTACCGCTGTACAGCGGATCGTCTGATCCATATGGAAAGTAGCACGGCGAACTAGTTGATAAATTAGCCAAGTTTGAAAGAAAGGAAGGAGGCTTCTTATCGCGCACCCTTCTCCCCCGCTTCCGAAATTATGAATCATTCAACAACTACGAAAAAAGAAATTCCGTGAAAACCTAATTATGTCTTTTATCAAATTTCTTGTCTCTTCGAAACGAATCGGAGAATTTTATATCAATAAAACTACGATTTCACGTCTAATTACAAAGACGAAAAATCGAAGAGGTCACGGAATCTCGTCTAATTGCATCGCCTTCTATCGAATCTCTTGGCGGAGGAAAAATCGAAACTCGTTAAAGCTTTTTGTGGCCCGTAATACACTCTCGCGCGGGAAACGAAGTTACGGGATTGGCGATTTTGAGCTTGATAAGCCAGTGAATATATCGATTCCGGATTTACGAGAAATTTTTATTATGTTCGCGTCGAGAGAGAAAGAGAGAGAAAGAGAGAAATAGAGTATCCTACTAGGCGGAATATCCGTGGGTAAGCGATGACGCTGGTGTAAAAATAGTAAATCGCCATTAGAGCCGTCTCTCTATCTTTTTCTCCCACGTATGCCGACAAACGAAAGGAAAGGACGTAGAAAACTTCAAGGCGGTCTGAAGTCGATGCGCTACCAACAAGGTGGACGCACGTAAAATGCGGCAACCTGTCGAGCCGCAGGAGCGATCGGTTTACGTGCAGAGTACACGTAGCATAAATAAATAAAAAGGCGTATAGCTTATGCGCTTTTGCCGTGGCCGATCGATTTCGCCGGTTGGCACCATTCCAGAGATAACTCCCTCGTTAAAATTTCGAACAATTTCGTAATCATTGTCGCGCGAAACGATCCAATCGATGAGTTGAAACAAACGCGGGTATTAGCCGCATTAACAAGCAGCGACTAAATCTTCGTTAGCCGAGACAGTTTGATCCGCGTTGGATTTTCCGTCCCACGCAACCCTAGTCATCAAAATTACGAGACAAATTGGATCGCGAATCCATTTTAATAGATGTTTGCCGCTCCTTCGTTATTCCCGTTGTGACGTCAGATCGAACTTGAGAACGCGAGTTTCTTGTGTACATATCTTTCCGTAACAACATCTTTATTACTCTGTGACACACATCGTTCGTCTTCAACGAGCTTGCACTGTGAAACATTCAACGAATCGAATTACACGCGACTGTAATTGATCGGCAAATCACTCGGGGCAGTTAACAATTACTTTCTCGGTGCAAATAAAAGCGTTATCTTTCGTTGAAATGTTCCCATAAAGCTTGGCAAAATAAATTTGCTGTTCCACACACTTTTATTTCGTCAGCAAATTGATTTTCAAAAAAAAGATCGTTAAAAAATGCATCGGTCAGAATGCGGCAAAGCGCGCGTTCTCTCGCTGGTAACACACACAGCGGCATAAAAAAAATCCATATGTATAATTCCTCGCGTGCTGCAGTAATAAAACGCGTGCTTTATTCTCCCGCCGATTGAAAGTGCATCCTTAACGGAATAATTTAGAGTTACCTCCGCGGTAACGGGTTTGTTCTCTCCGAAATTCAGAGAGTGTGCTGCGGAAGCGCGGCAGTCTCGCCCGAGTTGCGCCAGTAAGAAATCCCCGCGCGCGCGTTCCTTCTCTTACAGGGTAAGGAAAATAAAGTTGCAACCGGACAACCTTACCGTCGAGCCGTGTCCAATTTCGCGGACACTACGTCTCTCGCGTATATGTGCAAACTCAGTTCTCGAACGTACGTACACACACACACGTACGCCCGGATCTCCGGATGCAACGTTCCAGCATGCAGCGTGCTGCTGCTGCTGCTGCTGCACTATGGAAGATCTGGGTCATCCGAAAACGGTCGCAGGGCCGCGGAGGAGTTCCCGGTATTTTGTACCGTCAAAAATCACACGCGGGCACGCGAACGAGAGAAAGAGAGACGTCTTTCGCGAAGATCGTCGGCACGGAGAAAATTCTAACACATATATATATGACGACTTGCTTTAACGTTCCGAGAAATTCGCAGGGTAGAAAAGTGGGTCGCACGTGAAGTAAAAATTATTATCCCGCCCGGGGAATAATAAAGTGCTGCATATAAACGGATATATCCAAAGTATATCTTCTACATTAAATTGTCACGAGTGTTAAATGGTCTTACTAGTATCGCGTCGGTTACTTCCACTTTCGCGTCAACTTTACGGGATCGACTACGGGAATATTTAAAAGAAGAGACATATTGCTTAAAACTGTCCGTTTTTAATGAGATTATGTCAGGAATATTTATTACTCCACTTGAACTTACGCATGTATTAAAATCGTCACTTGGTTTTGAAAAATTAACGCGCGACGTTTTCCATGAAAACCAAAACTAGTATAGAAATTTGATTTTCAGATACGCGTTAATTTCACGAACAAATTATTTACTCCAAAAGATTGAATTTAAACAAATAATATTTAACGCGCCCTAGTTTAAGTTTATTCTGTTAATTAAGTAAATAAAATACATTTAAAAAAGAATAAAGTAGAGTGAAAATTGTACGTGTGTTGCGGTTGTTATTTCAAAAACGCAAATTAATTGTCACAAAATCAGCAGCTAATTAGCGCTAATTACGTTCCAGCTACTATAGATACGAACGTATTAGCGTAATAGCGACTGAGAAACCATAGTAAATAGCTATCAGCCGCATAAACGACTGACTACGTACTGATGACGGGTACTGAACAATCCCGTGTTTCCACTGATTCTGTGCGCAGACAGATGAATATGCATCCCTCGGATAATGGTGAAAATGTTGTGATCTCATTACGTAGATAAGAGATGCGGGGATGAATATGCTTTTTGAGTACAACGCGCTAGAAAATGTTTCCAGCATTTCTGTTTCACGTCGAGTTTTAAATATTCATGTACAACCGAGTACATAGAATATCTATATATAGTTTTGCAAAAGAGTCAAAATTATGTTCAATGCTACAATTTTATTCAGAACGTATAAAAGAGACGAACGTTAATGTCCTTGATGTGAAAATAAAATTCCTTTCTTTCGACCATCCTGGATTGCGACGGCAACGCTTAAAATAGTGCGTTGCTTCATGAAGTTGAGTCACGCGCTGATCCAAATCGAAGCTAACGATACATCTCGATGTCTTCGCGTGACGCATCGCATAAATTTCCATAAAAATATTTCAAAGTGCATCGTGTAACGCAGACTTTATTTAATTTTCTCTTCTTCTTCGGGCGACTATATATATCGGAAAAATAATGTTCTTCTTCGCACCGTTATATATACAGCGAGAATCGAATCTTTATTTTTTATTTGTACAGAATCACGATGACTCGACAACTCAGCGCGTTTTCGGATGAAAGGTCACAAAAGATGATACGTAAGAACAACTCACCCTCTCTCTGTGTATAAGACGCCACCTTTCTGCTTGCGACGTAAAGCCTCGCAGCGCGCTTTCGGTGCAACTCTAATCAAACGGGCGGCTTATTTCGCCATCCCCGGGGTGGCGGTTCATTTAATTAAACGCCCCCTTTCCTTGCTCCTCCTCCTTCAGAACCCCGCAACTTTCTATAGCATCGTGGAAGGAAGTTTATTTTGCTGAAGCTACATATTCTGCGAGCTAATCAATGTAAGTATGACATGGCGGTATAATGACGTTCTGCAAACACTCATTTATAACTGAATTGAGAATTAATAAAATTAGATATGTGTTCAAAAAATCTAATTTTATTTTTTATGCTCTCGCGTTACGAAGCGCGCGCGCGCGTGTCTTCTTCTTACATAAACTTCTTCTTCTCGAATAACTCCGCGTTCTACTTCGGCGCGAACGAGACTTGGAATCTACGTCGGCATCGGCAAATTCGGCAACGATAAGCCAACCGAGCGCAACACAGTTCTCATCAATCACGGAGTGTAATGCACGGGCGTAACATGCAGGTGCGCGCATCCGCATCCCGCTCTCTCTCTCTCTCTCTCTCTCTCTTGTCGTTCATTCCAGATTTTCTTCTTCTCTAACGTCGTTGTTGTTTGCGCGGCGGTTCGAGCCTTGCGCACTCTCGCAACGGGGGAGGCTGTGAGGAAGGCTTGCGTAACATGGCGCATACCTTTGCGGAGCGAGAAGCCGAGTTCTTCGCGCTTATCTCGCTTTCCCGCAGTCGTCGCAGCGCAGAGAACCAGCTGATAATAGCCGCGCGTATGCATCGTCGGGAAGAGAAGCTTGTTATCACACTGACCGGTATCGATTGTACCCTTCCTCTCTCTCCCACCCGCCTTCCTGCCTGCCTGCCTCTTTCGCAGCTGACTATACGCGCGTACGTCACCGGGTTAACGGAGTGCGGCTGCACCCGACGACGACCGAAGGATGGTGTTCGGTGAGAGGATGGAGAGAGAGAGAGAGAGAGGAAAAGAGAGAGAGAGAGAGAGGGAAAGAGAGAGAGAGAGAGAGAGAGAGAGAGAGAGAGCGATGCGACGAGGGGAAGGTAGACAAAAAGGAGGAAGACGAGACGGGTAAGAGGGTGCTTTGCGTTTGAACCTGCGTTTGAACCGGCCGCGACGAGTCTCCATCCCACTTTTGCCGGAAGAACGGCAAATGTTTGGCCGCCCACCACCGAGCTCCGCTCTCACTGCTACGCGCGCGAGAATGTGGGTTACTGGGTTATCGTTGCCGACGTTGTGTGGCCCCGTCCTTTCCCGGTTGCCGGAAGCTTTTCCGACCAATTGCTCCTACGAAAGGACAACGACGAAAACCAAGAAGGACCCCGAAGCCACCCGAGAGTGTAATTCTTCTTCGGTAGTGACCGCGGAAAAATTTCGTAAGAGATCTAGGAGCCGATATACCGGGAGATATCTCGGACCTTCCGCGGCATTGGCTACATCGATTTTTCACCGGTGTCCAGGAAAACCGTACATCATGCGCGTCTTTGCCCGTCTTGTCATCTGGGGGATAAATTTGTCGCGCGGATGTACGCGCGGAATAATAAATGCTTCTCATCTTTGAAGCGCACGTGTAAATGTATTTAAATTAGCTTTCCGCGCTGATTCTCCCTTCCACGAATACACGACAGATTTTAAATCAATATTCATACACACACATGTATTAAATGTTACTTATCAGTAAGTATAATATATTCTGTCTCTTCTCGGAATCTCCAGTCCAATGCATTATATAATTCCTGAGGCGTTAAAATTGAAGTTTATTTTGCCACATTTTATTCGCCCTCTGCGCTGTCCATTTACACGTAATTTAAACAAGTTTGCATATTAATGGCGTTGTATAATTAAGAAGGAGAATAAGAAAAAATTCAACACGGAAAGGTCTAAATTTCAATCTGCAATTTCAATTCTGACCCGCTTTGCTCTGATTGGTCGAGCCGCCAATCTCGATCCTCAATCCCAATCCACTCGCAATCCCCGGATATCCAGTCCGATACGGATTTATATCTCTGTGCATACTTTTTATGCCCCGCGAATACCCCGAGCACGCGAGCGCGAGTGGGCATCGAATCCTTATAATCTACTTTATAGACAATTTCCGTCGAATCTGCTCGTTAAAGGCGTATCGGACGACCCGCGAGATTCACTCCATCCCGAATTAATATGTCAGGTGACACGTATGACGTTCGTAATTCGGGTCGCGAACACATGCTAATTAGTCTGTTCGACACGAATCGCGCTAGCCTGTCTCGTAATTACACGTATTCTCGAACAGCGCGTAATTATGTCTTACGAGTCACGCTTATTTCAAGAGATAAATGAGAAGACACGATACATAATAAAATTATATAAAATTACAGTAGAAATTATAATAAAATTATAATAGAAATCAGTTTTGATAAAAATCAATCAAAATAAATTATTTTAAAAAAAGCAAGATTGATAATAATTGATTTTTGTTTTAAGATAAGTTAGAACTGGAAATTTTTAGTACGAAATGTGTGCACAACAAGCGATTAAAACATTTTTTACACGTATTATACCATAAAAAGCTTCACAATCATACGCATCAGAGAAAGAGAAAGAGAGTCATCTGATTTACCCTGAAGGCGACAATCTGACCTATCGTACTTTACTATAAATAAAGATTGCTGTTCTTATTTTAGCGTGCGAATTAGCGTGGGTCTCGGGCAGACTCGTCACGAGTTGCCCTCGCTATTTTCGTATCGCGAGATGTATAGCCAAAGTGTCTACCGACAGCCATCGACAATCTTCGATCTCGCGGTTTGATTAGCTATTTTACACGTAATACAAACGTTTACTTTTTTTATTTACAAAAAATAAAAGCCATACTTTTTTATTGCTACACGTCTGCGTATTTAAACATTTAATTTTTTTCCAATGTATATAGCATGTTTACTATTTGTTCAACAGTCTTTTAGAATAAAAATTTTGTCGATAAATTCATTTGTTTACTGTATTGATAAACAAAACTGTTTTTATTTTGACGCGAAGAACGCCGGAGAAACGCGTATTTGTCGCCTAAGTATATCCAATATTAATTATTAAATGTATTGAACGGCAAGTGGTGGGAGTAAGTCGCTGCCAGGCGAAGAGTTTTACATCCCGAGATGGCATACTCCCAAGTTTTCGTCGTTTCGCGCCAACGGCAGATTCGACCGAGTTTTTCTCGCCGTGCTATTTATACGAAAAAGTAAAGCCCCGAAAATCTATCGGCTGCAAAACGAGGTTTCCTTATTTGTCGTGGAAAACCGGAAGAGAGACCGCGGTAGGAATTATCGTATCGTCGGCGTTATCGCGTCGCGGCCGCAAGTCTTAATTGCCCAGACGACTGCCAAATACGATATTAACCGTAAGCGGAAAAGAGAAAGCAATTTTAGGAATGACGTCGACAATTCTGGCGGCCAATTTATATGATAAGGCCAATTTATATGACAAGAAACGAACGTCGCGGAACAACATTAACGAGAAAAACAGTGATTTGTGTGCAAGCGGCGCTTATGTTCTATTTAATTTCTTCCAGCTCGCGTTATGTAGAACGTGAAGTAATTAACGTCAAGACGGAAACGCAGATTCTTCAACAAACTTATACACGAAGCTGACGTGTCTTTGGCAAAAAATGTAATAAAAAAATTTAATTATGAAGTTATTTAATGTTGAAAATAAACTTGCAAATTACATCTTGTAATGGACATTAAGTTGCTGGAAAAGTTGGCACAAAGAAGTAATTAAAAAAGCTTTTGTTAGAAACTGTTGAATTTTTTGCAGTATATTTATACAGCGCTCCCGCTCTAAGATTGTTCTCAAATCTGTAAAAAAAACTGGAGTATGTGTGTGTATGTGTGTCTGTGTGTTTTACATTTTATATTTGTAAACTTATTTCAATCACGCTTTATTATGTGAACAAAGAGTCGCGTTTGTAACCAAAGTGGAAAACTCAACGCGATATTCATTATCTTCCGTCATCTCTTGTTTTTTTCCTTCATCTCTTGAATCCCGTTTACTATCCGCTTTGTAATCGTATACGCAATCGTTTTAGGTCAAGAACTCTGCCGCATAGAAAAGAAGTAAATATACCGACTTCATTCGATGAACAACTTTTTCCGCGGAAAAGCAATATCTGACAAGCGCCTCGCAACACGTTTTGCGGCTGAAGAGGGTATTATAATCAAATTCGGTTTCACAACGTACCCTAGGTCTGTTTTTTAATCGTGCTGTACTGCACACAGATAAAAATAACCATGTACTTGCGTTCGGACAGCGACAACTTCAAATGACAACCATCTGTTATTCGCAGTTTTTTTCTTTTTCACGGTTTGAACCAAAAAATAAATTTAATAAAAAAAAACGCAATAGATTTGAAAAAACTTACGACTGTAAAAAAATGTTTTAATCTGATAAAAAATTGATTAATAAAATAGCATAAATAAAAATAAAGTGCGAGAGATTATAGTTCTTTCTCTTATCTTTCTTCTTTTCATGTTTTTATCATAAAAATGCTCCCTAATCATGATGCGCATACCATAAATGTTTACATAAGAGCTTATATCACACTCTCCGAAAACGCGAAAAGCTCCTTGAAATCTACATAAGAACCAACGAGTTATCTATCCTTCAACTACTTCCCGAGATAAGTGCAGGAAATATGAACGTGTGTGTATGTGTGTGTGTGTGTATATATAGTAACAGGGGAGGTCTCGGATAACAACGTACGTCGAAACGGAAATAAAATAAAAAGCGTCCGCGTTGTTTTGTCTCGTTGCCACGATCCATTTTCATTAACTATATGCCGCATGCGACAGTGAAATCACGAGACGACGCAACTTCGCGTAACCCTTGCGCAATACCTTACGAATGGCATTAAGCGCATGTGCATCCGGAATGTAAGTCGGGAATTTAACGGGCATAAGAGTCGTTCGGGCTGCAAACGCGCGCGTACGCTACGCTAACATCGCGGATCGGGTCTATTTGTAATTGTTTTCTCAAGACCTGGCGATGTTGAGTCACACGTTGTCGTTTATATAAGCGCGTCTCCATCCCCAAAGCACCCGGAAATCTTGCAAAAACAGAGTCAAATGCACGGAGAAGTTATAAATAATTCTGGATATTATTTCGCATCGCGTTCCAAGTATACTCGCGTGTCTAAATTAAAATTAAATTGCGTTAGAAAATATTAATTGTCATTTGATATTTCAAACTGAGCCGAAAAATTTGCAATTTAGCACCCAACTTGCAATATGCAAACGTTAAACTTTCACCTGAATATTTTTGTAAACTTGACTGTTCATTTTATTACATTGAAGTAGGATTTTAAAGCAGAAAATTTTAATAGTTTGTCTGTAGTTTTTACATATATTCGTGCAATTGTTTGCCGTATTTTGCAAATAACGCGCATCACAAACAAAATAATTATCGCCAAAAATTACAGGCAAATTATTAACGTTTTTTTCTGAAAATGTAATTTGTGAAAAAAAATCCAACACGCGCGCCAGCTTGACAAAGATGGTGCGAGGTCACAATTTTAGAGAATGGTCGATGATTGTATAATCTCGCGGCATGTTACGTAGTTTGTTATTGATGAAAACGGTTGTCAATCTATAGCCTATCGTGTAATCGAACTATCGGTTTTCTAATGAGTAACTATTGCATGATTACTTCTGTGGAACGTTCTATTATTATAAACGAGGATAAGATATAGATTAATAACCACATCGATATATGTGCGTATTGTGTTCCCGCTCGTGTTACGTCATGACTGCAAATGGACGAGTATAAATTGAATTTCAGCTGGCGAAATGCATTAGGAAGGAAACAATATTATGTAAATATCAATATTATGTAAATATAACCGGCTTAAAATATATATGTAATCTCGCTCGCGTTGATTAATACGTGATTACTTTATGATAAGAGAACTGATACGATTTCAATTCTCATATTTCAATCCTTTTTTCTTCATTCATTTTCTTCAAGTCTTGAAATCCTCGCAAAGTTGGCGAAAAGTCACATTCTTTCATATCGTATCCCGGCACGTATCCCGAGTGATTGATGAACGCGGCAAATCTTGGAGCAAATCTTTTAAAAAGGGATAGCAAAATTCACTCGTAAGAAGATGGCTCCCATGAAAATGCGCACGTAAAGCGCGCGGATCGATTTTTAATGAGTAGAGCGGATTACCGATAGTAGGCCTTGGCACACTGAAATTCATGTCGGCGCAAAGCCGACGGTGAGAGAATGGCACGGGGCGGCGGGAGTCACTTCTAACGTTTTACTTCCAATAGATCGGCGTACACGCGATTATCTTCCCCACCTCCGGCGTTGTGACAAATCTGTTACATTCTTGGAAACGAATCCTGGCCGGCTGCCAACCGCTGCTAACGACTTTTCTTCCAAATATGATCCATATTTCCCGAATGCACCCGCCTCCGGGAAAGAGAGAAAGAGAGAGAGAGAGAAAGAGAGGATTATGAATTTGCACCGAGATATATATCTTTCTCTTGGGTTTTTTTGACATTTTTCGAGAAAACTACATGTTCGCGGACTGGTCGCATTTCGGGAACAAAAACTTGGGTATAGACGCGGAATAGTAGCAATTCGGTGATTTACGATTTTCTGTCAATATCTTCAGCAAGATAATAACCGGATCCGTCGCTTGAAAATAGTTTTTGCTACTCTTTTCACCGCTCAAAGTTTTCCATTAGGCGAACTTTTGGCAACAAGGAAAGACAGAAGTCGCATAGTATAAATAAAAGCGTTAATCGAATTAGAACGTAATGGCCCGTGATAATGTGCGGAATGCTGCAAAGTGTGTGTGTTCCCGGCCGTTATATCGCGAATCCATAAATTACCGGCGCTTGCCTAGTAAACACGCGAAAGTGTCAACTTCGATTTCCGGCAATTGGAAATGACCGAATTATAGGACCGACCCGGTCTGGCGCCTTCGCGTCCGGGGGAAGAGGTGAGAGGATAGGAGGGCAGAAACACGGAGAGAAACTGGAACACCCATCGGTAAGGTGAGCGAAGGAGGGCTAAGTTCTGGTATCGAAGAGTTTCTTCCGCTTTGATGGGTGACTCCGGATATGTGCGCGACAGAGAGAGATAGATAGAGAGAGCTACCTTGAGCCATCCCGGTTCGTACGTGATCCTCATGTTAGTCCGGTTCACGTTTCAACAAATCATCGTCCGCGAGCAGCGATACGTTTCATTGGTCCCGACACCGAATGATATTAAAGTGCCAAGTTGAGATCGGGGCACGTACGAAGTTGGCGGGAATTATGGAAGTAGGCTTATCGTACGGGCAGTTTCGCAATATAAAACGTGACAAATTTTCTTGATCGCACATTTCTTATAAACTGTTTTTTTTTTGTTACAAAAGATATCTCAAGGTCATCTTTAAGAAAGTTGTTTGATAAAGTGGTAAGTATGCAATGCTGAAGATACAACGGCACACAAATCGAAGAAATCGGCAAACAACGAAAAGATGAAACTCTTCCCTAATTTGGAATAATACATAGATGAATATCTATTTTTGAAATGGTAAACAAATTGAATTAACAATCAGAGACGATCTTGAAAACACTGTGAAAGATTGCCGTGTATATACGGAAAATTGATCGATTGGAAATTTATCTCTACATCATATTCAAGCGATATAATAGAATTAGTCTAACGAGAGAGAAAGAATATGTGCGTAAATATCACTGAAAATAAAATCTCCACTTGGTTCACAATTATAATAATAATAAAAAAAAGAAGATACAATTAAATATTATCGGACAAAAATACAATCGGACTCGATATACAATGATCCGAGGAAGTGGAAGATGGCGGAATGAAGGAAGAAGCTGATTTCGTTATGTAGGTCGGTCGCAGGGTCACTTGCTTGGACGTCGGCTAAAGGTTAAATTCCAATTATAGCATGCGGATAAATAGGCGGCTATCGTCCCGTATGAAACGATCTCTACCGTCGCGAGACGAACGCGCAAAAGAAGATACAGCGACTGTCAGCGAAACGAACTGCGAGCCGCATGTAGATAGATCTCTTCGCGAATTATCGCTACAATGGATCATTGTGACAATTTCAGTCTCAATAGCGAAGTACGTTTTATCTTGTGGCTTAAGTTTGTCTATCCATTTTTTTAATTAAACAACGATCTTTAGATTATATATTTTTACGAACACAAAGGCGTTTTAAAGAAAAAACATGTCGAAAAGCGTGCGAAAACAATTAAATCAAATCTTCGGTTAATATTTACTTAAACTCTTCGGATTCGTCTTTGCAGGGAAAAATCGCGATGAATCTATATAATTGCAAAAACCAGATTAACAGTGCTTGGATATATAAATAGTCCGATGCTGGAACTGGCGTTTCTCGAATTAACAGTTAAAAAGCACCTGAAGATGCAAATGCAATTGGATTCAGGAGCGCGCTAGGATTTGTATAAATCTTCTTTAATGAAATTCAAGCGCACGAAGTATTCCGAAGAAGAACGGCGAACGAAAGAAGAAGACAAAGAAAGATCTCTATAATTGTGAGAACGAATGTTAATCACAGATTCAATCGCAACTCACACTGTGTTACTTGCGTGGTAATTTTCTTGATTAAACATTTGCGACGTTATATTTCAGAATGGATATTGTATAATTGCTATTCTCAACTATGATTCATCACTTGAAATTCGCAGACATTTTATGTATTTATCTCAAAGACAAGGTCCGTGTGCGCGTATATATACACGAATGTATGTATATGTACAGACGTGTGTTTGGCAAATTGTTCAAAGGTCAAATGCCGATCGTGACAGACTCTACTAATTACGGCACGTATCTTGTCTGCCGCGAACTATATTTAACGACATTGTCAATGACTATCGATGTTCGAACACATCGAAATATATTAAAAATATTTTTGTTCTGTAAATAAAGTTCTCATATAAAAGACATTTACTTTCGTCTTTTGCACTGAATTAAAAACATATGTCGATAACTTTGCGCAAATAATTGATAAGTAGAAAACTGCACATTTAAATCACGAATAAATAAATTGAAGAGCGCTTCGATACGCGTATATATTTTTAAAAAAATTCGCTTTTGCTCGCGGAATATATACGTATTGATGAAATTAATATTTAGTACGTCTCTTTATAAGCCGGCTTTGTGCCAGGAAAATTAAATATAACTTTTCCGCGCTTTCGCATTTTCTCCAATATTGGCAGCTGAATTTCAGCGATCTGCAATATTATTGATTTTATTTTACCTCTTGCATATATTACTTTATCGAAAATTTATTACGATCATTGCGCGAACTATATTGTATACGATTCCGCGTTCAGTAGAAGAAGATTTTCATTTTCAAGTTTTTATTTCCGAAAGAAAACGGCACAACGTAAATAATATATAGAAGAAACGGAAACACGAAGGTGCTCCGCAAATCTCAAGAAATTATGCGAACTCATTACGCGAACGCGGTCGATTCAAGCACCACTGAATAATTCATTTTAATCGCGGACTCCAAATTTATCTCGCGTTTCTTGTAGCGGAAAATGCGGTGGACACGGAATGTACATTAAGATCGCATTATAATCACTTCTCTCGCGCTTGCGTTATTACACGCTATTTACGCGGCCGCTTGTGCGAATTAAAAGAACCGTGTGAATCGCGCACGTCTGTTATATGGAACTTTTTGCTACTCTTCTTACAAATTTGCTGCAACATTCTTCTTCGCGCGATAAAGTTACTTAAAAGCTACGAAAATCCACACGGACTACACATTCCACAATGAACAAACTTCTCCAACAAACTGACTGAACTCGCTACGAAAAAAAAAAAAGATACAAAAAGAGATCTAAAATAACGTATCGACCGTCATGTGAGTTTTAGTGCAGAGCTTTCAGCTTTCGAGAGAAGTTAACAATTAAGTGCACAGCGCGAGATGTGCATTTTCGATCAACTATACATATCTTCGACCAAGCTTCTGTTAAAATTAGAGGCTTCCGAGAGGATGTGAAAGACCATAAGCTACCAGCCAACCTTTGCGCGTTGTGGGCGCCTTTCTGTCTTCGGTGACCAAGTAACAACTCGAGTGCGAATAAACTGCAGACATGTCCACACACACACATACGACAGTGCATTCATGCACTTTCCAAGTGCAAATCGCGCGTATATATGTATTTGTGTATATATGCAGCCGTTGCGCATTATATGCACGTTCGTTTTGTCTCCGCGATACCATTATGGCGCCGTTTCCATTTACGACAACGTTACCAGGGATACAGACTGGTCTCCTTGAGTTCCTCCGCTGTACTCTCATCGGTTTAAGTTCCGCGTGTTAAGGTGTTGGCGTGCCGTTAAACGCATTACTACGCGTCGGGAAAAACGCGTCGGGAAAAACGCGTCGCGAGAGTCGCGTGTGTCTCTCGTCGCAATTCGTTTAAACGACCGCAATCCGAATGTACAACGTTTTCACAGAGTATTTCGCGATGGACAAAATGGTTCTCGAGAAGAGCTCGTGACTGTGGAGAGAATGTTACACGTGTGTAATGTTACGTAATTACACCAACTCTCTAGATCGAAAAAAAAAGCGTCAAAATTTAATAATACGCGCCAATGAAAATTGCGAGCGGATGCTAAACGATCGAATTGTGTGGCGAGGTGTAACGAGGACGCATTGTGTAACGCGCATAAAGCATCGGGAACGCGCGAAAGAGCAAAGCGTGTCATGGAACCGCGTACGTGATTATACAGCGTGTGTACGCGCGTTCTCTCGCGATGCCATGACAATATCGTATTATTGGTCGATAAGAAGTCGCAACGTTTTCATACCCAACGCCGACACTATTCGCGTCAGCCGACAGTATGTTCCGCGAGGGTTAAAATAGGTCTGAAGCGCGCGCTCGGCGAAGGACGAGAACGCGAACAACGAAGATGGAAACTTGATGGAAAGAAGAGCGCGATATTATGATTATTAATAGAGAAGTGTATCCCCCTTTGTTTATCCGCCATCGTCGCACACCCCGTGGCGAGTATAATCAAAACATCATTATGCGCAAAATTCGGTTCACCGGGATGCCGGACAAATTAGCGCGAAAATGGTCGGAAACAAATGGAAATGACAACCCGCAGCGCAAATTGGCTCAACTAGATTGGCTCTCCCGCTGACAAATACATATACGTACGGAGAGAACACTCCGTATTTCAATCCCCCTGGTTGATTAGCCAGTACTTATTCACTTGATATTTATACATGGCTCTTTTGTTCCCGCGCACGTGGGTAGCGAACGTAGGAGAATTGTGTTTATTTTCGATTCGTGCGCGTAGTAATGATTTGCACAAATTTAAAGACACGCAATCAAATTGAAAAAGGTAAAATGACGTCAGGCATTTGATTTAGACGGATTGCCTTGTACGTGAAAACACCCCTTTGCGCGTTCCTTGAAGTAAGTCAGGTGTTTGCTCACCAAACACTCGGTTGAAAATCATTTCGTCCATCTCGACAATTATTTCTCTCGAATTTCTATGAAAGCTCATTAAAATTAACAGGATGAAGTTTATCAACTTGAGGAGCTTAATTGTATGTTAGAAATAATATAATTTTTAACGACGTATTATTTCGTGATAAATTCATCGTTATTCAATCATTTACGCTTGAAAAAAAAATGTTCGAACATACTCAGCAGAATTTAATGGTAATATTATCTCGATAAATGTCGATCGATACGACTGTAATTATGGAAATACCGCGCACATCTCGTGTTTGAAGCATTCAGGTACCGCGAAGTCCCTCGAGATATAAGTACGTGTAAGCGCAGGACACGTATTTACGTTTATAATCCTCTTATCCTGCCCGTTGCCGCTCGTAATCCTCGCCTTTGTTCGTGTCAGGGCCGCGTGTTCTGCCCCTGCGATAATTAAGTCTCTCTTACTTCTAAAATTCATCACGCGCGCTTGTGTACTTGTTTCGCGCAAAACTTCACAAAGCGCGTCTCCTTTTGTGCTTCACAGGCATTTTATTTGATATACTTGTGACATCACATTTATTCTCTATAACTGAAGTTTCTTTCAAGCTGCTTGCGACATAGATATCGCGCGTAAAAAAAATCTAACGCACACATTATTTTCCTACCACACGATAAAAACCGCCGTCGGACAAAGTGCTCGTGTATCGAATATTCGATAAATAATTTTATCTATAAAGACCGCGTCAGTTCTCTTTAATGTTATCATGTGTCTGCGTAATATAATAAATCTATCCGATTACGCAAAGCAATTGACCAAATTTCCCGTCTTTGCAAAGAAAAAATACCGGAAACGGATTATCCATTGCGCGCACACGCATGCGTTTTCATCGTGGATAATCACTTTATATCGTATTAGAGTGTCTCGGATGTCGCTATTCGGCTATCCCGTTGTTCGTCGACAAATCCAATCGCATATGTGTGTATTTAACTGATTCGGCTACATTTGCAGCATTTACAGCGTGCGCCGCACATTGTATAATTACAAAACACCATTGCCGCACTAATACACGTCATCTAGTTTGCATGATGCGATATGATTGCTGGTCGCGACAAATATTCAAAACGCCGAGAATAATACAAAACACGCAATTCTGCGACTCTGACGACCTCAAAATTAATTATATGTAATTCGTGACCAATTTGAAGTCGAGTTTACATCGAAGAGAATTTTGAGACCGTAATTTTCTGCAACTTTTCATCGCAAAGGTAGCATTCGCCAGCAAATGTCTTAATTAAACGTAATGACATAATTAAGTCTCAAAACTCTAGCAAAAGTAAACCTCGTTTGAATTCTAATAAATTTTTTTTTATTTAAAACTTTTGAAACATGTGCTTAACTTTCCAATATATTCTTCATTTTTAACTACTTATTAATTTTTTGAATCTCGGTAGCCACTTTAATTAATAAAAAAATTTCGTTTGTGACCAGAAAAACTTTGGTCAAATTTCGATTAACAGAATGGTTTTGTCCTTGATATTTGAATTTGAAAAAACATAGCAAGACTTAAAAGTGCCGTAACCGTGTTACTTATGTAAATTAGAAAATTGTTTTTTTGTCAAAATTTAACATATAGATCCATTTAAAATATGCGAAAAGTGCAAAGCGCACCTTGACTGGCGCGTCGCTGAAATCACAATTGTCTGCCAGCGTTTCTCGTTGTCTGGGTTATATTTAATACCGCAGTCTGGGCCAAAAGTCACTAGCCTGAGTAATATTATTTCCGCGCATGCACACGCAAACATGCGCATTAAATAATGAAATGATCAAAGTAAAGAAGAAACTCTGAATGTGCGGATACGCGCCGTTATTACGCGGCGCCGAAGTAGTTCGGGTCCACAAAGTACCTGAAATCCGAATATATCTGAAATTCGGCTCCACAAAGATTGCTCCCTCTTCTTCTCTCTCTCTCTCTCTTGTATTGTACACCATCATCCGACCCTCCTAAATATAGTGAATTTCTCTGCGGTTTCCACGGTATGACTGTCACTCCCGGGAAAAACGGGATTATCTATCCCCTCGTTTCCCATCATGAATAATAACCCAATAGCATTAGGGTCTCGTGATATCGCCGTTCAACTATTCCGTCGGCCGTCGTTACCGTTGATTATCTAAAGCATTATCGGTCCCGACCGGCTCGTTTCGCTGCGGCTGTTTTGCGCTTGCTTGGAATATGCTCCAGGGAGTATCGCGATTTGCCCGAAAGAAAAAGAGAGAAAGAGAGAGAAGCAATCATCAGCTTCGCAACAAGATACGCTTGCATGCCGAAACCCTGAACACTATTTTGGCCCACGCGCGGACGCGAGAGAGATTGGCAACGAAGCGGGAACGAATCATCGATGATGGCGCAGCATCTTTGTCGGGCCCGAACGCTCGCGATGAAATTAGCGTGTGCGGGGTCGGCGGAATCATCGCGCCGGAACATCGTCGTCGTGGTAATCTTCGTCATTGCGCGTGTCTGTATAGAAAAGCATGTCTACAACCGTTCAAAGGCACCTTAGATAGTCGCGTTGCGACAGCCATTAGCACCGACAGCCACTGCTATTAGTGTTACGCGGACTTCTCGTTCGACGCCGCTCCTCACGTAACTGGACACATATATAGCTTCTTGTTTTGCGGAAATTCTCCAGCTCGGCTATTGCCGCCCGAAGGCTTTTGTCGTCGATGACGACGTAATGTCAGAAGATATTTGAGAAATGACTGCGATATATTTACCAAGCGTTATTTCATAACGTTGTAAAAAATAAAAAAATTTCTGATAACAAGAGAGAAAGAGAGAGATGCGCGTTATAATTTTTTCCTAATCTGTAAGTTTGCAAAATTATGCAACATTTATTACAATATCGCGAACCACCGCGTTACCGAGCTTTTTGCAATTATACAATATTGTCTCATGGTTATCGTGGCGATTAATTCGCAGCGCAGAAGCGGAGAAAAACCGACGCATATTGTTCCGCTCATGTGAATCTGGCTATTAAAAAAAAAAAAAGTAGAACAGCGTACCGGCGCGGTGCAAGCACATGGATTTCGCTTGTGAGCGACTAACGATGTATTAAATCACACCAGGCGAGTTCGATTCGATTTCGCGCATACTCCAATTTTACCTCGTTTTTGCAACGCGACGTACGTACAGCTGTGAATGACATCCCGCCTAAAAGGAGCAGCGAGCGAATTTAGAGCTCGAGTGTAATCAAGCAGGATGAAGCCGAGCAGTAAATTAAAAGTAGGTTTATGCGTGGATATCGATTAAAAGCGTTTCAACGTTTTTTTCTGGGAAAAAGGTCACATCGCCGACGGCAATAATTTGTCGTGGAAAAATTACCGGATTTTAAAAAGCCCCTGCCGATATTCGTGTATTTCTGTTTCCCTCATATATTTGTCATCGATTCGCGCGATGTTCAAACAAAGATCAAATAAATCCGAGATTATATCTGAGTTAGTGAATTCATTTAATTGTGCATGCGCTCGCAAATAGTTAAAAAATATATAGTAACATATTTCTTCATAATAACGACAGTGAATATAATATTTCACAACTTTCTATTATTCTTCCGCTACTAAAAAATACGCATTCGTATAAAACAACAACACGAATATTCAAGACGCAAATCCTGCGCAGTTTCACCACTCTTTGAAACACGATATCCTTATCTCTTCAAATCCTCCAAAACGCAATATCGCGGCTTCTCCGCGATACGGCAGAATTGTAAAACAGCGCAACCGGTATTCTTTCGTTGCTCGTTCATTTTGCGCGGGCACATATCGCGAAACCCCGAGCATTAACGTTGGCGACAATAAACGCGCGCGAGTATGTGTGTGTGTATATGAGCGCGTCGAGGGCTAATCCGCTTTTTACGATGCCATGCGTCTACTCCCGCGATAGTTTAAATTGTGGAAAAGCGCATGGAAATCCAATTTCGCGAGGCACCGGATATCACGTACAACAGCTGTAACCCAGTTTCGACGGACGGACGGACATGCGTCTTGGCGTGGGACGCGAATGAAGGTTGTTGTGTCACGATCTTCCGTCGTCTCTTCGACACCCCACTTTTTCTATCTCTCTCGTTTCTAATCTTTTTCTAGCCTTTCTTCTTCCGCTCTCCGTTTACGCGTCATTTCTTTCTCCGACCGATCGTCCGGCTTCTTCTCTTGACTCTCACGTAATTCCAGTAGATACTTCACTTCCAGACGACTCGAAAGAAAGAAAAGAGCCGTGGAAACCTCATTTCTTCTTCTGCGCCATGTACTTAGTTCGCTGATAGTTGTGTACATTCCAACTACTTTGCTACTTAGACGACGTTGCTACTTTGCCGCGATAGAAAAATAAACGCGAGTATCTTCGTGCTTTACTGACCTAGAGCGTTTCCCAAGATCGACAAGATTAAAAGAAGCGTATCTTTTGCGAACGTGTTTCTTACGTGTAAAAAATATCGTTCTTTTATGAAGAGAGAGTGAAGTTCGCACAAACATACATTATCAAAAATTATCATTACATAGGAATTTTCAATTATTTATTTTATGATCGTAATGGATTTTGCAGAAATTTGATAAATGTTAGTCCCGTTGTTCTCTCAAGCATTCTCATTATGTGCATTGTTCGCGCTCGTTAGGAATATTCGATTTGCCGCGCAATGAAGAAGTTAACTTAACTGGCAATCAACTCCTAAAGCGATAAAGTGTGAGTAGCGCTTACTTGAAAATCAATAAGGTTGTTTACTCAAGTTGTAGCGCATGAATAATACCCGCACGACACACATCCAACTTTCTACACGTTGAATATATTTTTATACAATATCACATCTTCTATCTAGCTAAAATCGGTTAACGTGTGTGTGTGTGTGTGTGTCACGCCGCGTTGAAATAACATCTGCAGTATTATCGTCACGGATGATCGATTTCGATCGATACGGAGACATCACGAGATGTTACAAATGTTTTC
Organism: Pseudomyrmex gracilis; assembly: GCF_002006095.1. NCBI lineage: Eukaryota > Metazoa > Arthropoda > Insecta > Hymenoptera > Formicidae > Pseudomyrmex > Pseudomyrmex gracilis. Next base: position 31,374 of record NW_018020878.1, on the reverse strand, counting down.
GCAATAAAAAGAGAATGAACATGACCAAGTAAAATCCAGATTTTCTGATTTTGAGAAGTTTGCAAGTAAAATAAAAAATTTAATAAACTTTCACTTTTGTTTTTACTTTTCTTCCTCCTCTGATATTAACATTTTGTCCGACAATAATTGCGACAATTTATAACACATTTATAACAATTTATAACACATTCGATTTATTGTGGGTCAGCGATATATTCATTCGCTGAACTCGCTCGACGGATCTGAATCCAATCTATACGTTTGTCTCGTCCAGCGGATGCCAAAAATTCGAAAGTCCGAGAGCGGGTCCGAAAGTTTAGCGCGTCACTTGACAGCTGCATAACGCAAGGTTGCGCGCATGCACGTGGATTATGATCTGCGTCTACGTATATTGCAAAGTGGGTTTAATTTTATATGCGCCTAGACGTCACGCTAGTCTCTCTAGACATTACGTTCTAACATTGGGAGGGCGTCGCCTCTTCCAGAAATTTAATGTACAGCAGATATTCGCCCGAAATTAGATCCGCTATTACGCGGGCATCTTATCAATAATTACCCATTTCCCTCGGATATGAGATCTACCCAGAATATATCCGAATGATAACGATTCCGACGCCGCTAACACGAGGGGTGGGGGAACCGATCCGCGCAATGTAATTCGAGAGCTAAACCTCTGAGTTTAACTCCCACGGTTAGTCGAAACAATTACGAGGCTTTCGCAGCTAATCCTGTTTCAACTTTCCGCTCACGTCGGAGAAATTGACTGCGCGCCATCGTTTATACATCTTGCCGCGAGCGGATTTAATGCGCCTCTAATGCAAAACCGCGCCATAAACGAAGCTAGATGAGTCACGAGACGTCCGACAAGACAGCACGTTCGCAACTTCGTAGAGATAAACAAAATTGTATTATAACGTCTAGTTTTAACGTATATTGGAAATAATACTTAATATAATAGGTAGATTTTTTTAAAGATAATAGGTAGATAATTCTAATAATAGATAGATTTTTCCAAGATTTTTCTAGTGGCAGAAAAACTACACGCTGATATACTCGCAATTTCACAGAAAGAGGAACAGTTTTGCGGTCGCGCTCTTTTTACATGTACAAAACGAATTATAGCCGGACTTCGTCCTTGCTTTGACAGGAATGGATAAATGTTCCCGTGAAAGTCCTCTTCTTCCCTTTCTCGCGCACGTTTCAGCAATTCTTTTCCGTATCTTCCTCTCTCGCTCTTCGTACCGACAGACGTTCCTCATTCGGCTTGAAAAAACTGCTTGGCCGGGCGGTTTCGTTTTGCGACACTTGGCGTATCGATCGCACCAGGTAGGTTGGTCATACTGAATTAAATATACCGACGAGTATCCTGGGGGTCGCGACGGATATTCAGTAACTCGATAAGTCCTAATGCGAGAAATAAGACTTGCGCCTCCGCGACTTACAACGTCACAATTGTGGCTTCGCGTTTCTTATCCGATTATAAAATAAAATGTACAAATGTTACATGCATACTGTTACCTACAATTTTTCACGAATCTTTTTATTTCAATGTTCAATTTCTATTTTATCCGACTTAATACGCGCGAGAATTGAAATGAAGGCGAAGATAAAAATTGGAAATTTTGAAAACTCCTAAAGAAACATTCTTTTCGATAAAATTATCAAAATAATAATCCAAGACAAATAAAATCGAATAACGATTAAAATTTTTAATGTAAATTTCGTATTCTTTTTATCAGTCTTTTATATCATTGTTTAAATCTACATAAAATACATTTTCTAATATAATAGTATAATATTTTATGACATGTAGTTAAACTAGAACAATTTCCAAATGAAGTTAAATATATTGTTACAAGATAATCTTGAAAAAGTTCTTTCTTATCAAAAATTAAAAAACATCCTAAGAATCAGTTTGTGATTCATTAATTCCCATCCGCGATCATCAATGGCTTTAGACTCTCTTTCTGAGTTTTATTGCTTTCATAAATTATGAACGTTTTAAAGATTCTTTTCGTGTAATATCGAGGCGCTTCGTGTCTGAAATTCTTCGATATCGACATGGCACTCCTTCCCTTCTCTCAGAAAACTTTGTATTAACTCGCCTGATAACTTCATCCTCTTGCGGAAAAAAGCTCGACGCTAAATTCCGACAAGTACATATACATATGTACATTTACATATATATATATATATATATATATATATATGTGTGTATATATATGGATATACACACACAGGTAAGTATCGATCGACGTATCTTTGTTGTGCTGAATTAAACATATCCGCGTCCGAGCGCGAGACATGAATTGTTCTGTAATTCGATGAGCGCGAGAAGTAAGACGGTGAAACACAAATTTGAGAAGCGATACACCGTCGGTTTTCAACCAAAGCAACAATGACGACATCTCGGCCGCATTACGTTGTATTTGTGCGCGCTGAAGCAACTTTTATCGCGAGTCACGTTATCTCCTGTCGACAGCGAAGGTAAATGTCAACGATGTTATTGACGACTAAAGTGCACCGACATGGCGACTGCGTTGAAACTCATCGCTTGTCCGTCGACACGCCGCGCGAAATACGAAAAATGTTTAACAACGAAGCAGAACAACGGGGCATTCACGCGATCGGGGAATGAATCATCCTCTTACTCTTCACGAATCGCGAATAAATAAATTCCAGCGTGATATTGTTAAGCTCTTCCCATTCTCTTATCTTCTCCCTTTTATTTTTTTCTTTTCAGTTTCTTTTTCTCCGCGTGCATTGTCCGCAATAATGTAGTTCATTCGCGATAGTGTAAGTAGAGTAGTGGTAGTAATGTCCCGACTTCTCCACGCTTCGTTACCCACTTTCATTGATAAAAGTAAGCGTACCAAATTGATACGAAGAGAAGCCGATTTCGCAAAATCGATTTGGACATCAAATCGGATTTGTATAATAATTGAAGAATGAACGTTGCAACAAATTGACCAATGTACACAATTAACTTTGATTTGGCTGTTGGATATAACACGAACACAAAGAATTCGCGCATCGTTGCGCGATGAATTCCACCGATATGAAGCGATTTACGTATTTAAATATTAATAATTCGACAAAACGACTAATGTAAATGAAAACAATGCTCAAAAAAGTTTAATAGGAGAAAACATTTTACAGAATATAAATTTTACAAAAATTATACTTTTATCGGTATTGCGGATAAAACATTAGTAATACAGATTTTTTTTAATCAAAAGAATGGAAATTCGAACATTCAGATAGAATCCTTCTACGAGCCATAGGATGACATTAGTTGTTCTGTTTCAAAGTATTGATGTATCGTGACCTACTATTCCATTTTCTTTGCAGAATATACCGTGCATGCATTTTAACAAGCAACAGTCTTTTAACAAGCAACATTGCGCGATGAATATTTGCGCCGTATCTTTCGATAACAGATATGTATCTATATTATCCGCGGTAGTCGGGCGCGAGCACATAACAAATCGAAATTTGTGTGCGTCAAATGCAATATGAAATACGTAATACAGACAATAGAACATGCTGAATTCTAAACTCAATTCTTATCGTTTATCTCCGCATCTGCAGCGAGATCTCAAGAATACAGATACGTTGCAGCCACATTTACAAAACAAAAAATAAGTTTCATCGTACGCTGATGCAAGTTCAAAACTAACTTTTCTTGTTATGCACTTTTGCAAGATAACGTAATAATAGTTTCCATTGTCAATTGTAACTCAATAAATTTTACATGCGCGATTAAACTAACATATTTTCGAATTATCGGAAGTAATCTGGGCCGCACATTGTTTGTCAAGAATCTTTGTGTCACCGTGCTGCACATTTGCATGTATAAAAAAGCGCTGAGAATAGAATAAACCAAAGTGGAACAAATTAGAGACGTTATGTTCACAAAAACTACACGCAGTCGTAAAGAATATGATATACAATTCATACGGCTATCCACCCATCCAGTCATTCGTTCAAGTTTTTTTCTCCGACACATGTACGTGCCGCAGCCCGGAAATATAAATTTTATTACAAATTCTTACTGCTGTATGCTCGTAGTCTCACTTGTGATCTCCGTGTGAGCGCGGCGAACTATCGGAGAAAGTCCAGTTAAAAAAGTTCTCTGCGTGCCGGTGTGACGCGCATCGAACGATGACGCGTGCAGAGTGCGACCGATGAGGTAAAAAGTTCGCGCGATCGGGGAATAGCTTAAATATTCGAGAAGTTCTTGGTTTCGAATCGCTCGAGCAAACCGACGCGGATGTACATGTTTTACGTTCCCCGTGAGAGTGTGTTCGAAAAACCAGATACGTTAAACAGAGAATCAACCGGACACTTTGTGTCGTCCGCAAAGCGTAATGAGATTTTGCATAAGAAAAGAAATTACATTCTTTTTATAGAGAATGTAAAAAAAAAAAATAAAAAAACAATACAACTCGAACCATTCGTTATAATTTCTCCGAGAGCAGTCGCATCTAAGACGGCGAGTCGTTTTCATAAATTCTACTTTATGTCTTTGTATTTTCTTGGGATTATTAAAATAAAGTTGAAAAAATTAAATGAAAAAAACACATGGAGAGGAAATACAATCTAGTCTCGTACGAATAAAATTCACAGTCATGAAGGTCGATACAAGTTCATTTGGAATAGCAACGTCGGAGTCAAAAATCATGCCAAAAGTAGTTTATGTCATGTGACAACTTACACGAATATATGTAACGCGCGACTTACAATTTATATTACTCGATTAGCATATGAATCGTAGTCACGATAGTCGCAAAGGAACTTGATTTTACTGCGAAATACTAAGGATTACGTCACGAAGTCCGTTGTCAATATTTTAATTTCGTACAAGAGATGTACATAAATTCTCTCAATTTCGTAAAAAAATAACATCGTACTGTTTCGCGAAAGTACAACAAAATATTTTATATATTATATATCAAACATTCCATTCTGTTCAACACACTGGCCATTTAATCTTCGCGATGATATTTTTGGTGATATTTTTGCTTCCGTGTAAAAATTAAAAATTTAATTACTTTCACAAACTTTATACTACTCGGCAAAGAAATATATTATTTTGTTTTTAAAGATTTCAATTTACAAGAGCGGCTTGACCTGTTTTCAGCTTTGCAGCTTTTTTATTTGCAACGTTTTTCTTTATGCGACGCTTGCAAATAAATTCCGGAAAGTGCAAATTGAAAAAGTTGAAACAACAATCAATATTATTTAATCAAATATTCATTGCCGAAGAAAATGCATTTGAGAAACAAAATGTTATTTTCTCTCTTTAACAAATCTAGCGTTAAGTCGAAACGAATTGTCTTTATGATATTATCTTTGTGGTACAACTATGCTACCCGAACTACGTGGAACAAACTTCACCAAAGAGACTATAATGTAAAATGTTACAGAGACTCGCTAAACAGCGTGAAACTTGTGTATAGTATTCGGCCGCATAGGCTTTGTCGCAAAGTGGTAATAGTCAGCGTGCCGTCAGACGGAATCGATCGCTAATTGATCTTTGAACGTGCACGATAATTATCCTGATATTTATATAAGTATCATCTGTAATAAGACTAAAATTGTTTGCATACATGTGTATATACATTAAATTTACAAAATTAAAGAGGTATTAAAGTATAATACGAGACACTCGTTAAATAAACAATAATACGAGAGGTCAAATCGAGTCAAAAATATATTGATGTATTTACATAAAAGTGATCATGTGTACAGAAAATTGCGAAACGTTTCGAGTTCTTACGTCAGTCTTTATCAGTCACAATTGGTTTACGTATAAAAATAAGAAAATACAAATAATAAAAAAATTAGAGTGTGGATGCAAAGTTGATTAAAGTTTATCGTAGGACGTGCGCTCCAATTATAGAAAGATTAGTCATACGTTACATGAAAAGAGACCACAGGGTTATCTGTGAGAGTTAAAATGTTGTAAAGTTGTAATGTGTAAAAAAATGCAGATAATATTGACGCAAATATGTGATCACTTTTATGTAAATGCATCAATGTATTTTTGGCTCGATTTGATCTTTCGTATTCGTATTAAAGTACTTAGAAATTGTTGATTTTTTTAGCTTCTTGAAAATCTGTGTATCTCTGATAATATAAAAAAAAACTCGAGAAATATGCTAGCGTATATACTGTTTTGATAGATAAAGATTGTGAATTCTTGAACAATGTAATCTGCTTCCGAAAAAAATTGCAATTAAGTGATTAAGATCAGCAGAAAATCAGGCCGGAGTTGAAGAATAGATTTTTGGATTAGAGATTATCTGTTTGCGTGAATGATGACTCTCGCCGATTTCAGACTTCGATCGCAAGATTATAATCTGGTCACTAGACGGGCCACGCGAACTGTTTAGCATAGAGAATACCGAAGCTGGTTTCGCCGATATCCTCATCAATAAACCTTACTATCGAAGCGCCCCTTGCTTTATTGGTTCCCGCGATTGAAATTCGAGATAGGGAAATATAGCAAAGCTTCCCTATTATCCGTAGCCGGAATATAATTGCTATCCGTCGAACTTTGCGATTCGATCTCGCATGGCCAAATGCAATCTGTCGTCTGACTCAGCCTCTACGAGAAAAACCAAGTTCCCGCAAGGGCACACATCGATATGCCCCGAGTCGTTAAAAAATGCGGAACAAGCAGAAGATCTCTCTCTCTCTCTCTCTCTATCGAGCGTCATCCTTAGACTTTTTTCCTTATATCGAATAGAAGAGATTCAAGAGAAGCCGTGTTACGCTCCCACGTCGTAACCTCCGTGAAAACTATTTCCACATAACATTGCGAACGTAAATCGCGCCACCTTTCCGATTTATGCCCCCGGAGACGAGGATCCCTTGCCTGGTTGGCTATAAAATTTGAATAAAGCTATCCGCGAATTGGGCGCAGGCTTCCCTCTCGACTTGACGCACTCAACCGAGAGCAGAGGCGAGAATGTAAGAAACGTTCTTTGGAGATGCAAGAAGATGGCCAAAAGAGGATAGCGCGCTCTCTCTCTCTCTCTCTCTCTGTCTCTTTCTGTGTGTGTGTGTGTGTGTGTGTGTACAAACTCAAAGAGGAATCCTATTTGCCTCGAAAAGAACGCTTCGTCGAGATTAAGCTGAAAGACGGGGGGAAAAGAATGTACAGATCGCGAAACAATGGCGACGGAAACGCACTTGTCGGGTGAAACACGCACTGCGTAGAAACCACCCCTCTCTACTTCGGGACGGACGTCGTCATGGTTCCACGAACGAAAACTGGGTCACCGGCCACGTACACGATTCTCTCGCGTACGAGCTCGAGGCCAGAAGTCTCGTGTGCGCGCACGCGCGCGTACACGTGTAAGTGGCCGCGAGTTTACGTGTATACACGTTTCGCCACCAGTTTCTCACCCTGTGGCACGTCCGGAACGCGCGTCGCCAATCTTCGTATGTCCCGGTGAAGGGCACCGCGGCGCGTGGTACGAATTCGGAACGCGAAAGAAAGTAAGATTTAACTCCTCTTTCTGTGTGCAAAATTTCTGCCGTTGTGATATATCGCGTTGAAACAGAGATTGTTATATCGAGATCGAAACTTTAGAAACTAAATTAGAATTTAAACGACAGTTTAATGCTTCAACTCGAATTTTCGGTAATGGCGTCTTTCGTGACTGGCACGAATCCGCACGAAGTAATTTTAATCTCTATATCCTTCTTCTCTCCCGTTCTACCGTCTTTACCCTTCTTTCCGCGCATTCAAAGGAATTTCTTTGAAACGGGCTCCTTACTTTCTTTAACGTACGACCTATTTAACGGAATCGCATCTGGAAGCTCGATCACGAATCAAAGTTAAGGGTATCGCGGCGAAAGAAGTTCAGGCTTGATAAATGCATAGCTTTACTGCAGACTTAAAATTTTTCATATTTTTATGTTCGAAATCTTTTCTTGGTAATTAGCGAGTGCTAGTTTAAAATAACTCGCGAATGTACTCTCATATTGTAAATTCTCATTGTCATATCGAACTCTCTGAGCAACTTCGAATTGTATAACAGAATATACATTGCAAATTGCAACACTACTTTATATCGAATATTCATAAACATAAATATAACATACTTGAGATGTATAGTTTAATCCATTAATCCGCATAATTAATATAAAATTAGCGCGCGTAAAAGCTAAAAATTTAATATAAACAATACAGACACGTTATTATTTTCAACTGTGTCGTCAATATAAGTAATCAATATCGCGGTAATATTTAATAAAGTTGACTCATAGAGATAAAGAGTGCATGTGCAATATAGGTCAGGTTTCACTAAGTGTGTGTGTGTGTGTGTGCGACTCAATTTACATCTCTTTTAAAATCGATAGTCTTATTTTTAAAAAATAACAAACTGTAAACATTATGTGGTAGATTTGTGCGCTGCTGCTTTCCAGCGTCTCTGCTTCGTATATCGCGGTAATAATCGGTTCGATGTACGATTGAAAATACTCACCAGAATACGTCCAGTGGTGGTTTGTCCGGAAATCAACTCGCCGGCCCAGTCCTTGGCCTCGGTCATAAAAGTCCCCTCGAACTCCTTGCCCTGGCGGGCCGTCTTCTGCTCCTTCTGCTTCGGGTCATTTGGGCAAACCTCCGGTTCCTTGCGACAGCAGAGGAAGGCGAACGCGCGCCAGAGGAGCACTATCAGCAGCCCGGCGAGGAAGGTGAAGATGCTCGACAGCAGGAAGCACCACCATTTCCGGTCCTTGAGGCAGTCGTCTATAACCGGGGGCTGCTCGGTCATCCATTCGGTCGTCATCCCGGCGGATCTCTGCTGCCCCCGGGTCACACATTCACCGGCGGCTATCACAATCAGCGGCAGCTGCGGCAGCTAGTAGGGCGCACTTTATGCGCTTCATAATTTCGCGCCGCCCGCGGGAGTGCGCGACGCGCTATCGAGGACCCGTTGCAAAGGATCCGCGTCCTCGCGGTACCAGCAGCCACAAGCGTTTGTCAGCGCGCGCTCGCTGGAGAAAATCCTGCTGATCTTTCTTTTCTCTTCCTCTTTTTACCCTTTTTCTCCCTTTACCCCACACCCGCTTCGAATCTTATCGTTCTCTCTCACTCACTCACTCACTCACTCTTTCTCTCCCTCTCTCTCTCTCTCTCTCTCTCTCTCTCTCTCTCCCTCTCTGCCGTACCACTCTTGCTCTCTCAACCCTCTCCCTCTCACCCCCTCGCACTCTCCCTTTTTCTCTATCTTTTGATCACCTTCTCACACTGGTTTCTTTTGCTATATTATGTCTGTATTATTCGTTCGGAGGATGTTTTCTCCCTGTTCGTGAGAATCTTTTTGTCGAAAATCACTCGATCACTGTCGTCTTGACGACACACTGTCCGACCGAGAACTCGCTCTACTCCCTCAATACGAATTTAATCCGACGTGAACGCGCACGTCGATGTTTCCGCTGAGTGCACGAGCACCACCGCTCCGAATTCGGTGTCCTTGTCCTTGGTGAACGTGTTTCGTTTTCTATCCTCGCAGCTACCACCACGTAATCGGCCGTGATTCCATTCTGGTGGATACGAGAAATCGCGGCCCGTTTTCATCACGTTCGGCGGCAGCAGCTGCCGCCGCCGTTGATGTGTCACAAATAACGGTCTCAGTCACCGAGGCAAGTCGGAGCAACAGAAAACAACAGAAAAAACATTGACACCACTACCGCGTGTTACATACGCGCGCGCGTACGAATACACAAGTGCGCGACAGATATTTTCGTTTTTCTTTTCCCCCTTCCCCGCTTCTTATTTTTCACCCGTGTATTTATTCATGCGTATATATTTATGTACCTATTTTCTTATTTTGTTTTCGTTTTCTAATATAAGTATACACACACATATGAATAGGATGTAACCGTAGGTGAAACGCGTAAGCTCGCAAGCGAAACGCGAGCGGAATGCGCGACGGCGACGATGCGGATGACTATTTTTCTCTATCTGTGACCGCACGCCCGCTCCTCTTAACCTAATCGGCTGTGCACTACCGACTACGGCGACGACGACGGCGACGACGACGACGACGACGAGGACGACCGAGTGTCCCGACCATACCACTGCTCCGCAGCAATCAATACGCAACAATGAACCGGGACCAATAAGCTCGGAGCTTTTCCTGACGTAGACGCACGCTCTCTCCCTACTAGCTTATCCCCCACTATTCCGCACGCGGCCAAATTAGTACAGGCGGAAAACGCGCGGTGGCGCCTCGCGTGTCGCGGCAGCGGCTGCGCCAAAACGGGCATTACTACTTCGAGGATGCAAGGGTTGTTGCGTAAACCTTGATAATATATATTGCTCATATATTTTTGATAATATATATTGCTCATATATTTTTGCAATTATTTTATCTTTTTATAAAAAAAGATAAAAGAATTTTATTTGTATCCTATTATTGAATTTATCTTAAAATTTTGATATTTACAATGTAATCTGAAATTTTGTTATTTATAAAAGCATTAAAATGGAAACATTATTATTGAATAACTTATTCACATTGTTCAATTTTAATGTTATGAAAAATTACTGTTGAGAAAACATATCAGAAAAGTTTGAAACAGAACTTGTCAATATAGATATTAGCCGCAAGCAAACATCAACTGTATATTTCTCTGAAGTCTGAGAACGATCGCATTTTATGTGCTTTCGAGCGCCGCGAAGTTTTGTGAATATGAACTACATAATCATTCACGAACTAGTGAATAAAACCAGAATAAACTTTTGATAAGAACAGCCACGAGCGTACTTTATGCGTTTCTGTCTTTGAGCGCCACAATATACACGTTTGTGGACATGAACTATTTGTTCAAGAATCAATCCGATAGATAAAATGTCCACAATGATTTATTTGGTTCTGTTCCGTACTATGTAAACAAATAGTATGCAAAATATCTAAGTATACTCATTCGTTTATCTATAATCTAACTATTAATTTATAAGTTATTATCCTTATAATTTGGTTAGACTAATCCCCGCACAAATCTAGCACAAAGTTACAAATGTTTTTATCTTTTTTAATTAACTTGAGTGATTCTCTCTTAATTACTGTAAAAGTTTAGCAAGCAGAATTCCTAACAATCGTAATGTAACTACAAAGCAAGATAGAATGAACTCACAATCAGGTATTTTTTTTAGATCATTATTTCTTGCCATTATTTTCTTGTTTTTTTTTTTTTAATTACACTTGTTACGTTATATTGATATTCATATATTTACTACACACAATCATACATATTCAATTAAAATTTGTGCGAATAAGTATATACATTGTATATACATCTTACATATATTAAGTATATACATCTTATTTTTATGAAGTATATCTTATCTTTGTTTTATTGTTTTGAATAAATAGCGCACAGACACGTTGAAAATGATAATTTTTAATAAAATACGTATGTTACATATTGCGTTATTATGTAAATACGTGAATAAAGACTGCAGTAAATAGTGACACTCTCAAATTATACGTAAACAAGCAAAACTACTTTTACAATGTTTTCCGATATTTTTAAAATAATACTACAAAATACAAAATATGTGATATTTCGAAAAACTTATCTTTTCAAAAAAGGTAGGAACAGACGCCAAGTACATGCACAACACGTATTATATTTCAATTAATAAATTAAAAAATATATATGCAGAAGGGCCGATATGGAGTCAAATACTAGGTGTTGATGTATGAACAAAAATCTTTATTTAAACATGCCAAACGTTTCGACTCTTGGTTTGAGTCATCTTCAGTGGCATACAAAAAAATCTACATAAGTATATTAATATAAAAACTTTACAAAAATCAAAGAAGCAGTACAGAAAAGATACAAAGCAATAATTACAACTCACCATTAAGAAAAAGATAGGCAGTACATCACCTTGCAATAAGGAAGAAATATCAAATAATTAGTTGATATTCGTCACAGTGTTTCGAAAACCAAGAATGTCCTCTTTTTACGTCTCAAGTTAGATAGTACACAAGAAACATAAACTACACAACTGATGTACAGCCTTTACAAAAAAAGTTCGGATATATAAGTACTTGTTCCCCACCACAATAACAATAATAAAGTCTTTAAAGATGAACCATCACTTCGATTTGTATATTTCCAGAAACGAGACATAAGGTTTTAATTGCTCAGTATCTGACATAATATTAATCGCATTAGTTTGCAGCTTAATTTGAATCATTTCGGAAATTAATCGTTTATTATAATGGTTTTCACGATCCATAATACGTACATTATTCCAATTAAAATCATGCCCTGTCTGAAGGCGATGTTCAGTAACAACAGATGGATCTAAATGTTTTTGATTGATTTGATTCTTGTGTTCAGTACTTCTGGTTTTTAATTTCCTCTTGGTCTGGCCCACATAAGAAGCATTGCAAGAAGTGCACTCAAGACAGTAAACTAAATTCTCTTATTTTGTTCTTTCTTTAAGGGATCTTTAATTGCTTTAATAAATNTGTCAAGTTTGTTAATACTACGGAAAGCAAGGGATACATCAACTAAAGATTTTATTCACCTTGACATAGAGTCGGTGAGATTATTAATGTAAGGCATCACAAAGAACGACTTCTTTTTATCTTGAGTGTCAATTGAGTTAACTGTTAAATTTATAATTTCGTTGTTATATTTCTTATTAATTAAAAATTTGATTCTATTATTAATAATTTTAAAAATGAACTGTAAAGGATAATTGTTGATAATTAAAATTCTAATGATAAAGACGAGATTCTTGGTGTGAAACTGTGGATAGGACAGTGTAAAAATTTTGTCTACTAAGCAGATAATAGTCCCAATTTTTTGTGAGGTAGGATNCATAGACAAAAAGTTCAAATATCTACCTGAGAAGGTTTCTTTGTGATGCCAGTCAAACAAGATTAAATTGTGCTTGTCAACAATCAATTTTACGTCTAGAAAATTTAAAGTGTCATCAATCTGAGTCTCCATCGTGAACTGCAATCTATTGTTATAACTATTAAACAAAGACAAAAGTCCCGACAAAGAATCAGAAGGAGCCGTTAAAATCAGATCATCTACGTATCTGTAATAAAAAGAAGGGGAAAAAAATAGTTTTTTAAAAATTGATATCTCGAGGTCCTGCATGACAATATCCGCTATAATCGGAGATAAAGGTGATCCCATAGGTACACCAAAAGACTGTTTATAAATTTGGTCATCGAATAAAAAATATGTGGAAGAAAGAACAAATTCAATGGCAGAGAGAAATTCATCAAGAGGAATTTTAGTGTGATTTCTAATGAATTTCCACCTAATTTTTATGCTTTTTAAAGCCAAATCAATCGGAACATTAGTATACAAAGATATCACGTCCAAAGACAAAAGAATGTGACCGCGCTGCAGATCAATTTTATTAATTTTGTTCACAAAATCTGAACTATTATTAATATGGCTCTTGGCAGTAGGAATGTTTGTGTACAAAATTTTGTGTAGAAATTCCGCAAATGAATGTAAAGGACTGCCAATAGAAGACACGATTATTCTGTAAGGATTACCTGGCTTACGGATTTTAGGAATTCCATACGCTCTCGGAAGATTGCCATCACTCGATCTCATCATTTTAAAACTCAGATCACTAATATACTCTTTTGAAACCCATTTTTTTAAAAAACCGTTTAAAGTGTCCTCCATAGATTTAATGGGATTCTTTTTATTTTTATATATGTGGAGGTATCATCAAGCATATTATTGATCTTCTGAATGTAATCGTGTTTGTCTACAGCGACCGTCACACTGCTCTTGTCAGCACGTGTAAAGACAATTTCTGGGTGATGCTTTTGGAAAATTTTGACCTGTTTATATCTGATTAACAATTTATCATGTGTGTCACTGATAATAGGTGTCGAACTCAATGAATTAGTCAATCTGGGAATGAAAAAGGAACGCAAAGATTCCACAGTTTTTTTATCAAAAAATCTCAAATTATTTTCAACCTCTTTCACAACTTCAACTAGATTTCTTTTATTCGAGATCGGGAGACTGAAGTTGCCACCCAGTTGTAAAAGTGAGATCAAGAGGCACGGTACTGCCTCGCGCCAAGTTTCACGCGCAACGAAGTTGCGCTCGAACTGCGCGAGCACACCGTGCCTATTATACGCGAGATTCATGCAAAATAGAAGTGGGAAGATTTTCTCAAGGCAATATCTAAGTAACGACTGAACCGATCAATTTCGT
>NW_018020878.1:7241-14363 GCF_002006095.1 Pseudomyrmex gracilis | reverse complement strand
GACAATTCTTTCTTTCAAAATTGTTTCCGTAACGAAAACTTAACAAAATAGTTATATATACGTAGATTAGGATAATAATGTACAAAAGTAACTTACAAATTTTACTTGGTGCTACTTTGTGATATCACTTTTTTTGTAAAACGGGTTTTTAGAGAAAGAATGTTTTGTAGTATATAAATGTTGTAAAACAGGGTTTATAAAGAAAGAAGTTTTTGGAGTATAAATAAAAAAATAATTTAATTTAAATACAATACGTGTTGTGCGTGTACTTGGCGCCTGTTTTTACCTTTTTTTAAAAAGGTAATAATGTTTTCTGGAATGTGATGAGAACTTAAATTAACGAACCATTTGTTCCTAAGTTTAAAAATAGAATTGTCAATAGTTAAATTAGTAAAATTTGATGGGTCAACATATATGTTAAAAATATCGTCCTTAATAAATGTCTTGTCATCTGTGGTAAAATTGTTAATATTAAAGTCTTTTTGTTTGTCATTATTGTTAAAACTATAATAAGAAATTGGTTTAATGGTCCTTTGAGATTTTGAAAAACTGCGGTCAATAGAACGATTAATCTTGTTTTTAATTTTTTTATTAGTGGAAGCCATTACCTTGTCAAATCTAATTGATTGAGTTCGGAAAAATTCATCAAGAATATTTCGGGGTAAATTATTATGAAGATGTTTTGTTAAATAATAAATACTTAACTGTAAAAGATTTTAAAAATTATTACATAAGTAGTTTTGTCATGGACTTCACGGTCCTCTTTTTTTTTGCAACGTGGGAACGATATTCTGGTCCTAAAGATTGTAACTAACTGTAATCTTAGATGTAAACTTCCTGGATGGAGAACGAGAGGTCGGCCAATGATGATAAACAATTTATAATCAGTTTGCACGCGGGGTATTGCCACGACGACCCAACGGATTTGATTTCTAACTCGCAGTAAGACAAAGAGTGATAAAAATTTGCGCACGGCAACCGAGGCGAGTAACTCGAATCGGGCGGGTGGAAATCAAAGATCCTCTTATCTCCGGAAAGGAAGTTGAAATCAAAACCAAGTTAGTGGTCAGTCGTGCAAATTTAAACACGATAGCGCGAAGCCGATAACGAGTTTTAAACAAGAGGTAGTTAGGCCGATTTGGCCGGTGATTGGCGCTCTCGCTTGTGCGGATCTGCGAATCAAGATTCGATTTTTAATCTAAGTAATAAGAAGGGATTCAGAATCCAAGTTTGATTGGTAAAACTCAAGGGGCCAAAAACCCGAGTATAAAAGCTGGAATTCAGAGCCGAAGACAGCTCAATCCTCTTTTCATTCAGTTTAATAGTCTGCTGTGTAGTACGTCGCAAATTCTCTTAAAAAGATTAACCTAACCGTGTGATAGCTGGTGCGATAATGACAGGTTGTGGCAGTGTCGTGGCAAAGAGCAACCGAGTCAGGAGCCGAACCAGTTTGCCTACTCCTGGTCAAGGTGGAAATTTGATTGTTCATCGAAGAATAGCAGCAAGTAGTAAGTCGAAATAGTAGTATTAGTGCGATGAGACAACCGGTAGTTCCATTCTTGAACTTTAAACCTTAATTCTTTAATTCTCTTGAGACGACTATCATCCGGAACATTTGATTGCGTTAAGTTGGCATCCCTGATCTCCATTTCTGTCGGACTAGCGACTCACGACCTTGCGTGTCATTCCGGGTCGCTGCTGACTTTCCTTTCTGTCGGACTAGCGACTCACGATCTTGTGAATCGTTCCGAGCCGCTACCGATGTTCCCTTCCAATCTGTCCTCTGTAGTGCTAAACAACATAGCCTAAACTACGTTCCGGAAGTTAGTCGTAAAATTATTCGGTATTAGTTAGTAAAATTTAAACTACTCTTTTAAGTGGAACCCCGGAAGTATCTGAAATCCCGAAACGCAATTAGAACAAGGCGCAACCGCCGCAACCAGACTCTTCGGCGCAGAGACGCTGCCAGCCAAGACAATCAACAGACTAACGAAACTAACAATAAGCCGGAAAAATCAACAGACAGCGATTATCAAAAATTATAACAGATACATTCGAGCCTACACCGGACTCAGTCGCCTCTCTCTCCTCCTTCGCCGCCTCCTGCGCCTTCACCATCCCTTCCGTCTTCATCACCTCTTTTAGAATCTCCATCGTATTCTCCAGTAGCTCCTGAAGAAATTCCTGATCCTCCCTCTACCCCTCCTCCTCATCATTCTTCCTCTCCTCTTCCTGAATCATCCAAATCCGACATTCAATCAGAAGACGAAGAAGGTCCTTTACCTCGCCAATTGTCACATTTTATATTGCTTACTAACTCTTTTCCTGTCACCGACTCTCCTCCTTCTAAGAATGACTTAATTCTTGACCTCCGAAGGAAATTTCCTAACTCTCTCCGTCATGCCGTTAGTACCCCTCTGATCACAATATTCTGGTTAAATTTCCTGGTTTTCCCGAAATCCGCGAAGCACCTATAAAATATTTCTATCAATCTTATCCTCGTCCCTCAGCAGTAATAAAAGAAATAATAGAAGTGACTTTGGACGACTAAGTCACATATATGTATACATAGAGACACACAATCACACACTCACTCATGCGTACACAGACATCTGACACCCGTAGAAACCAACATCGTGACCATATGTAAACTATAATGCACAGATAAATTAAATAAAAATGTTAATAAAGTGGCATCTAAATAAAAATTGACTAAAGTTAATTAACCCTTGGATCTCACTAACCGTTTTCATTCCTGTCATCCTCCGATTGATCGCCAGGTTCCATTCCGAGTAATTTAGATTCGCATCTAAGAAAGAGAACCGACGAGCGAGAAGCCGTTGAACAAGCAATAGCGAGAACTCGTTGGCTTGTGTTTACGACACCGAAATCTTGCTCGACCCGTGCACTTGACGCGCATATCTCTCTGGGTCACTGTGCCGGGAGTAGACACGCAAAGTGTTATGTGTCAGTTACGTCACTCCTCAAGGGCCGACCGTTACCGTAGGCCCAGGACGTAACATTTCGATAAATTGTATACTTAGATAACTAAGTTGATCTTGTGAACGTCGGAATGCTCGGCGACTGAATGTACGGTTTCTAAACATACTATTACAAACACGCTTTCGCGCAGAAGTTAAAACCACATGCATGTTGACAATACCAAGTTTTGACTAATGATGTATTGTATATTGCGTACATTAAGGTATTGTAAACTCCGTGTGTCATTTGCCTCTTGAACGATTAGTACTAAAAGTTCGTTTCTGAGCTTAACTTACAAGTTCTTCATCTCAATCTATTCATAGATAAGTGCATTTATTTTAAATGTTACTCATTGTAAAATAATTTAAAAATAATTAATTTTGTAATCTCCGTGGTATATTGACGTAAAAAACATAAATAAGTTTTTTATATTGCATAGTTACGTATTTATATTACGAATGGTGACTTAAAATGGTATAAACAAACATAATTCATCGTTATTCGTTAGTTTAATAATAAATATTTTTATCAAAAATAAAAGTGACCTCGGCCGCGCGACCGCGGCGGGGTCAATGACTTTGGTCACGTGACTACGATGACATATTATGTATACATAAAGGTAAAGTATATACCCAGACGGCACATGATATCATTTGATTGTAGAATGATATCGTTTCTACGTCATTTTCGTGATATCACATCCCTGAAATATCACACAGATATTCTTCTAAGAATATTAGTACTGTTTTCTTTCAAGTATATCTCAAAGACATCGGTTAATGTATAGGAAATTTGAATGCAGTGTATTACACTCCCGTGATATTCTTATAATATTTTTTAAATATTTATTGATGATATCACAAATCTTTGCACAATATATTTTGCGCGAGACATGAAAATCAATTCTCAAGTTGCAATGTATACATTGCACTGCAATATTTTTATTAAATAATAATTAAAATAAATAATAAACAAAATGTGTACAATAGCTCAAGAATAAGTAGATAAAAACAATTATAACTTAGTAAGAAGCAAGTGGTCTCGCGGACTGAGTGCAGGGGCTGCGGATATGGGCTTGCGGAGGTCTCGAGTTCAAATCTCACTTTAATCACCTTAGGATTTTTCAGGTCCGGTCCCTTTCAATAGAGTTCATCGGTTGATCGGCGAGCTGTATCAGGCCTTCAAAAACTAATTCGAGTGAAATCTCGAAATTCCCCTCATTTTTAAAACTTTTGCAAGAGATATCATTTGCATGTTTTTGATGTGGACATTAGCAGTCTCAGGCATATCTTTGAGATATTATTTGAACATCATCACTCGTTCGAAAATGTCTCAACGAGATATCTTTTGCACATTCAAAATCTCTGTGAGATATCTTCAAGACATCTTAAATACATNATTGTGCCGTCTGGGTAGTTTGTACTTATTTTGTGTAAAGTTTCAAATCAGTTTATTGAAAAAAGGTATATCGGTGTTGCCGGCGCGAAAAAAATTGTTTATCCGTTTTCTGAATTAATTTTTTATCATAAATTGATTATAAATTAAAATATTATAGGCTTTAGTTATTTCGTGCCCACTTTCAAAACAGTTTCCTAAAAGAAAGTTATATCGGAGATGTTGCCGGCGCGAATAATGCGAACCACTACCGTGCTTCGTGATTCTCTCTTTTTCTCTTTAACTCACACTTCCTGTCTTTCTTTCTTTTTGTTTTAAAACGCGCTTGTATATGTATGCCATCTGGCAGCAGGCATACGAACATGCACACAGTTTGGTCGCACGACGTTTCTGAATTGTACATTTTTTTACTTCGAAACTTTATCTTTGTATATCTCGAAAAATCAGAAACAAACAACAAAAACGTAAGAATACTTTTTTTTTATTTTTTCAACGTGAATTGAACAAGACTAAAAAGAAGTCGATCGGTTCAGTCGTTATTAAAAAACGGCTGATTAAAAATCTCCCCTCCATTGAAATGCCTGATTTTCGCGTATAAGAGGCACAGTGTGCTCGCGCAGTTCGAGCGCCACTTTGTTGCTCGTGAACATGGCGCGAAGCACTACCGTGCCTCTTAATATTTAAATGTTGAGAGAACGTAAAAGAATTAAAAAAGAATTCAATGAATTAAAAAAAGACTGCAAAAATGAATTCAAAAAATTCAAAAAGTTCAAATAAAGTCAGAGATTCAGCAATAGAAAAAAAGTCACAAGAGTAACAAAATGACAAAAAATTATATATAAAAATTCACACATATAATACATAAAAAAAAATATCACAAATAAAAATATCATCATACATAAAACTGAAGATTCATATATATCACGATCAAAATTATACAGAGATAGTGAATAAAGAAAATCATGCTATGAGATTGTCTTTATTTGCGCCATCGAAAATCAGTGCGATTGATATAGCGAACACTATGCATGTAATATAAGAATTGTTCCTTTTATTGAGTATATATATATATATATGTATTGAGTGTATATAAATATATATCTATCTCTCTTTATTATAATTTATTTTTATAAATGTGTATAATCTCTTTATAGAAATTAAATTAAATATGTATAAATTGTTTCTAGATTTAGTAGATTTAGTATGAATAAAAGTAATAGAATCTTCTAAAAAATAAGTAAAAACTAAGTTTATGTTTATCATAATTTAACTTTATAATTTAACTTTAATTTATTAAATAATTATAAAATAACAACATGCATAAGACAAAGTTTATAATATAGAAAAGAAAAAGTTGTAGCTAGAAGGAACAATTTATTAAAATTTGATTTTATGACTTATATTTGTGCAGTCCCATCGTCGTTCATCGATATGTCTTCTGCAACGATCCCTCTTAGAAGTGGTCCATATAGTCCTTGCTTCTTTCTGCGTAGTCCACATCGTAGCACTTAGTTTCAATCGCGACACGGAAAACGCGAAATATTACATACACTCGCGAAATAAAAATTTTATTTAAGTTTAAAAGTCAATATTTTTTAAAAATTCACACTTCAATAATTATTGATCCAAAATAAATAAAAACGGAAAAAACTTTTGCAATTAAGAAATTTACAAACATGTAAAATTGAATACGCGAATTTTCGTAAAATAACGCGATATAAAAACGTGGCAAAATATTCTAATAAAAATTCTAATACTAATAAAAACATTATATCTTTTTTTACGATTTAAATAAAAAATATACTTATAACGGAACGATATTTCGGTTTATTTCAACATTATCCATAACTGCGTAATATAATTATGTGTGTATAAGGTTTTTTTTGCTTCGCAGTGTATATTACTGCAAAATCTTTCCCGCATTTAAATTTTGCAAGAACTATTTGCGCGTTATATTAAAGCAAAGCATAAAATAACAATATTCATATAATAAAGACGTTTGTGACTCTATAATATATGCGTATACAACTTCAAAATATCGCGAATTTAAATAAAAAAACTGCTGAATAATCACGAAAATATATATTAAAATAAATTCGAACTTAATACCCTTGTGTATGCGATAAAATTTATCTCTAAAAATAATCAGATTTTAATAAAGAAACAGATTATCTTTAACAATATTTCCCATGATTTTATACAATATAGATATCAGTAATATTTTTTGCGATATACAAACATATTAAATAAAACCGTAGAAATTAGAAAAGAATGATGCGAAAAAAATATAATAAATAAAGCTAATCTAATATTTTATGCAGAATAATCACAATTCTACTCTATCTAAAGCTTCGTATTTTGTGATGCAATTTAGGCGTCGATTTCGACGCAGACGGAACAAATATAACTTCTGCTGTGATAAAAATTGAAACATTAAGAACAAATAATTTACAAAAACGATTTACAATGTATATATTATTATATAAAATTATATATAATCATAGATAGTATAATATATATAGAAAATTCATATTATTTTAATAAGATGTAGCATTATCAATGTATATATATATATGTTACGTCCTGGCCCCTGGAAACAGTCGGGCATGGACGGAGCGTAACACTAGTCGAATTTTCCTTATCTCTCGACACACACACTTGGAGATACGGTCGTGTGTGCGTGCGAGAGTCGAGCGATCTTTCGGGTCCGGCGGACGGGTCAACGGTCGTGTGCCGCTTTTACTC
>NW_018020878.1:0-6327 GCF_002006095.1 Pseudomyrmex gracilis | reverse complement strand
GACGATCCTTGCGAATCGTTTGCATCCCGTATCAGCGTTAGCTCGTTTCTAAAAATGCGAGAGCGCGCTGAGAGTTGCTTGACGATCCTTGCGAATCGTTTGCATCCCGTATCAGCGTTAGCTCGTTTCTAACAAGGGGAGCAACCGTTCTCGTAGATATCTTGGGTTTGTCAACTCTGATCGGCGTGAGGCACAAATATTTGCGACTTAATTCTAGCACTTACTACTTATTGTTGGTTTGTACCGGGCGGCAGCAACGTTGTAGCAACAGAGCGGCGGTGGCAGCAGTGTCGAGTGAGCTCCAACAGGATCCACAACACAATTGTTTTTTTTTGTCACTACTTTTGCTCGCGTATCGACAAGACCGCACTTCGGAAAACTTCGTTTATTTCTGATTACTAAGAGCCCTGCGGGGCTCTTTTTATACCCGTGAATCGGGAAATTCGGGATCGCCCGATTTCTCGTTATCCGTCGGATTTCCCTTGATTTCCTATCCCCGGGATGTATGTTTCCGTTTACGATTAAAACGAAAAAGAAAAAAACAGAAATTTTCCAAACTCTGTGATTCTTAATTCTATCAAGAATTGATATCCGGTCTCGCGCCAGTATCGCGCGGCTGCGTTCCCGTGATATCATATCTTGTTGTTGTCACGTCGCGAGGAGGAAGTGGAGTCCACGGGACGTAACATATATATATATATACACATATTAGTGTTTTTTTTTAAATACAGAATATATTAAAATTATGTGCTCAATGTTTCAAAAATTGTAAAAATGTAAAAACTATATGCGGTTTGCAATGATTTTAAACCACCACCAGAACTCTAAAGTGTACATACCAAGCGCTGGCTACTTTCTGTTATAACACTACTCTGTAAAAATAACATTTTCTCTTTTTTATTGAAAGTAAGATAATTCTTTAACGTTTATTTAAATTCCAAAGTATGTTATTTTTAATTAATTAATAAAAATATCAAAATTTTCAACAAAATGTGTTTAACAATTGTAAATTATGCATAAAAAATGATTATGAAACATATCTTCGTGCCAGCACTTTATCGCCTGAACTGGCTCCTCCGATTCACAAAACGAACATTTTAGTGAGTAAATAATTCGTCCGCACCTGAAACAAACAAATATAACAAAACAAATTAACAGAGTTAACTATGAGAGACAGAGAATATTAGATCTTTAAATGAATATTATTATCTTTAAATAAATTAGAATTTAATAATAGTTGAGTTTAAATTTTGAAATACAGAAATATATTTTGTTTTATAGTTGTAAATATGACACTGTCCTTTCAACTTTGCTTCAACTGCCTCTCAGGTGACCTAAACAGACTCTTTTGGTGCCGTAAAATCCTTTCTGATCCGTAAAACCTAACTGTTCACGTCTAACGAAATATAACAAAGCGAGAAAAAAATTAGCAAGCATTACTTATAAAATATTATTAAATTGTACATAGTTTTTGTTATAAAGTAATACCGTAAAATAATGCGTACCTTGTAATTCATAAATAGCTCAAATAGATCTCTCCAATATTGAAAACGTCCTCCAAAACCATGATGAATTTATGTGTCACGACTTATATACATATCACGACTTATATATAACCACTTATATACATTACATTTTATACCAACATTTTCTTAGATAAAAGTTAAAAGAAGAGAAATAAAGAAGAGAATAAAGAAAAATAATGATTATTAATATTGTTACGCGTCCTGATCTACGGTTACGATCGGGTCCTAACGGAGGAGCGCAACTTGACACACGACACTTTTGTGTATTATATCTCGGCACACTGACCTAAAGAGATAAGGCAAGCATGCGAGTCGAGCGAGACTGTTCAACGGCGTAGTCAAGTCAACGGACTTCCCGATATTACCTGTCTAACGTCTTCTCACTCGTCGGTCCTCTTTTAGGTCTTAGAAACAAATCTAATTTACCTGGGACAGGACCTGGCGATCACGTGATGAGATTACAGGAATGAGTTTTCAGGTTGGATTATTCAAAAGTTCATTTAATTAGTTAAAGCCGTTTCATTTGTATGAGTATATAAATCATTTTTATTCAAAATATTAACATTTAGGTTTATTCAAAAAATATTCTTACGCAAGTTGAATTAAATAATTGGACGTGTAATGAAGTTTGGTGTGAATTTGAATATACATTGGGATTGTTATTATTTTTAATCCTGGGAGTTCGTTATTACCATTACTGTTAGTATTTTCAATATTTTAAATCCTTATGTAAATGAGCACCGTCACTATTTAGGCTATTACCGGATAGACGGGGGTNCGTTATTACCATTACTGTTAGTATTTTCAATATTTTAAATCCTTATGTAAATGAGCACCGTCACTATTTAGGCTATTACCGGATAGACGGGGGTTGGTATGCTTCGGTCCGCTCGCTCGACGGGCAGCGGTTCTCCGTCGCAAGGTTCGATTTAAATATCGCGTTGTTAGAATCACGGTTGATTTTCGGAGCGGTCGTAGGACAAGACCGTAGGACAGACTACATACGATTTGCTACTGCTTAAAGTTTGACAGTGGTGATTGGAAATCGGCAGCGGTTCAGAACAACTGACGTCGTGAGTCGCTAATCCGACAGGAATGAAAAGTCAGCAGCGGCTCGGAACAACAGCCAAAGTCATGAGTCGCTAATCTGATAGGAATGAAAAGTCAACAGCGGCTCGGAATGACAACCAAAGTCGTGAGTCGCTAATCTGACAGAAAAGGAAATCGGCAGTTGTTCGAAACGACACAAGGTCGTGAACAGCTAATCCGATTGAAGGGAAACCGGCAGTTGTTCGGAACGACACAAGATCGNGGCAGTTGTTCGAAACGACACAAGGTCGTGAACAGCTAATCCGATTGAAGGGAAACCGGCAGTTGTTCGGAACGACACAAGATCGCGAACAGCTAGTCCAAATAGGATGTCGAGGAGAAGAGCTTACTAAATGAAGCAGTTATTAATTAAACTGTCGAATTTAATCCTGTCTTCCGAATATCAACCGTCTCGAAGTTGGTTTTTTACTGTGTGCGTGGGAATCTTAGATCGTTTTGCAAAACTATTGCGTTAGTAAGTACTCACTACTTATTGTTTACGGTAGAATGTCGAGATGAGTGGTTGATTCGCTTCGCCCAAAAGTCAGGAGTCTGTCAGCTGGACTCACGTGGAATGAATTGGTCGTCTCCTCTGATGGAAGTTGTCACGAGTCGCACTGTTCACTCGGATTTACGTGCCGAGATCGATATCAAATTAAGAATCGTCTGGATTGTCGAATTTCAGACCAAACAGGAAAAGTGAGTATCCTTTTGTATGATCGAATTGACTCTAAGTTAAATTGTTGAATCGCACGAGAAGAAATATAACTGAGTTAATAATCGTAATGCTGGTTATGAAGCTCTTCTCTCCGGTGTTCCAACGCCTTATATACGATGATCTCGGGGCGTTAACCCTTCTGATTTTTGCCAATCGTCTTTAGATTTTACTCTCCCACTCTTTCACTGATTAAAATGTCGATCTTTTCATTTGCTAATCCGATCAGGCGAGAGGACCAATCATCGACAATCATTCCTTCTGACTCGCTCAACATTTGTTTAAAGTTTGTTATCTGCACGTGCAATTTCCTGTTTACTTTCGGTGCCCGAACATTCCTTGCTAGAGATTAGCGAACCGCCTAAATTATCTAAGTTTATATTCGTGAACCAAATATCCGGGCTACTTGTTGACTAATTGACCAATACTCATTTGAAAGTCGGTAAGAGTGATTAGATAAAAAAATTGCGATACGGATTTTATCTTAGTTCAATAGGTCCTCTGTCATCCCTGTTCTCTGCTCAAGGATTGTTACTTAAAAATTAATTCTAAGGCGCAAACCTTAAAGCTAGTTTATATCTGGTTCCAAACAGAAGGGGACCATGGAGTCCAGGACGTAACAATATTTTAATATATGTTCTTTTAACATAAGATATATTAAATTATAAAATTCGCTCGCAATATTAACAATAAGTATAGAAAAATATATAACAAGGTCTGTTTCGAGCTTTTAGTGGATCTTAAAATTTATTTAGAAACAAAATGCAAATAACACGTAAATAAAATTTAACAAAAGACAAACGTTTCGGCCCTTACTTGAGCCCTCTTCAGTGTACAAAGATAAATATAAATATAAATATAAGTAATCACGTCATATCACAAGGTTCGCAAAAGTAGATGGAAATTGAAAAGAAAAGATGATAGATCTTATATTAGAAGTCCATAGTAGGTTGTATAATGTTTGACTTCCTGAAAAGGTCGTGTAGAGTAAATAGTCACACACAATATAAATAGTCACACACAATATAAAAGTTAAAGTTAAAACGTTTTGAACCTTAAATATCCAAAGTCAAGATCAAACGATGAACAGAGAGTAAAAGCAACAACTTATATAACAGTCTCCCCACCAACCAACAGTAACGTCAAAGTAAAACGGTTACATTAAATTTGAATTTTAGAAGATTTTATTGAGTCAAGTAAGTTAAAATAAGAATGGTCAAGTAAGTTCGTGTCGTTAATTAGGTTTAAACCAAGTATCTGTTCCTTAATATGTATAGTCACAGAAATTAGTCTTTTAAAAAAATTACGTTTGTAGTCTAAAATTTGAGTATTGTCCCAATCGAAAATATGATTAAAATCAAGTCTATGTTTTGAAATTACAGACAGCTGTGAGGAGGTTTTATGATGTCATTTTTGTGTTCTTTTAATCGTGTTTTTAGTTGCCTTTTGGTCTGTCCAACGTAAGATGCACAACAATTCATACAAACAATCTTATAAATAATGTTATTTTTTGAGTCATGTTTTGTAGAGTCTTTGTGTACTTTGATAATTACATTTAGTCTGTTGAGACATTTGTAGCCTATGATAACTTCCTCTTTGTTAAAAACATTACTGATACATTCTAAGATATTATTAATATATGGTGAAACAATCAAGTTCCTGTCAACTNGAGTGAGAGAGCTTGTATTAAAAGAGTTGTTGAGTTTCTTAAAAATGAATTTTTTAATTCTAATATTAATGTTAAAAATGAAATCAAGAGGATAACCATTGTTAAGTAAAACTTCAATGATAAAAGTAATATTTTTAGTATGAAAGTCAGGATGTGACAACAAGATAGCTCGATCAATTAAACTGAAAACTGTGCCTTTTTTGTGACACAGAAGATGGTGAGAGAAAAATGACAAAAATCTTCCAGAGAAAGTCTTTTTGTGAAACCAATCTATTTTTAATTTTCGGTCCACAATATGGATAGTTAAATCTAAAAAGTTTATGCAATGGTTGTCCTCCACTTCGACTGTAAATTTTATTCTGTCATGGTATGTATTGAACAGCGATACAATCTTGTCAATACTATGAGTTGGAGCTGCTAAAACGATGTCATCTACGTAACGAAAATAGAACGGAATTGAATTAAATTTATATAAGACTTTATTCTCGATATCTTGCATAACGATATCAGCTATTAAAGGAGATAATGGAGAGCCCATACGGGTTCCAAAGGTTTGTCTATAGATAACATCGTCAAACGTAAAAAATGAAGAAGAAAGAATAAAAGTAATCGCATTTAAAAATTCGTCCAACGGGATATTAGTGTTTTTTGAGATGTAAGATGTTACCATCTGTTTTTTAGACCATTGATAGCCAAATCAGTGGGAACATTAGTAAACAAAGAGACGACATCCAATGAACATAAAACTACTCCATTAGCAAGGTTAAAATTAGAAAGGCGTTCATACAGTTTAAAACTGTTAACGATATTACTTCTAGCTAAAGGAACTCTTCAAAATAAAATCGTCTTTTTTTTTTAAAGACTAATTTCTGAGACTATACATATTAAGGAACAGATACTTGGTTTAAACCTAATTAACGACACGAACTTACTTGACCATTCTTATTTTAACTTACTTGACTCAATAAAATCTTCTAAAATTCAAATTTAATGTAACCGTTTTACTTTGACGTTACTGTTGGTTGGTGGGGAGACTGTTATATAAGTTGTTGCTTTTACTCTCTGTTCATTGTTTGATCTTGACTTTGGATATTTAAGGTTCAAAACGTTTTAACTTTAACTTTTATATTGTGTGTGACTATTTATATTGTGACCATCGTCTAGTTTAGTTTAGTTGTAAAGATGATAGTATAAAGCTTCAAGAAATTTCAAATAAATAATGATACTTGGCTATTGAAGCAAATAACACAGTTATTAGAGTGTATGTGATTAATCCGTTTATTATATAATTAAATAAATAAATAAGCATAAACGCTTTCGACCTTGTA
>NW_018020877.1:166791-170310 GCF_002006095.1 Pseudomyrmex gracilis | reverse complement strand
TTTCGGTCGCCATATTAGGGTTGTCATTTTGTAATTTCAAAAAATTATTACGACATTTAAGTGCTGCTACTTAAACGACTATTTTTATACTTGACTGGACATTTTTTCACAGCTTTTTTCTGACTTGCATCAATACTGTTCAACAATACAGGTTGAATCTACGACGTTTGGCTGCGATATTGAAGCCGCCATTAAAGATATTTGAAAGGAGCCAAGTGCTTTCAAAAGTAGACGTCAATACAAACATTTTAGGCTCTTTGGCGGTAATTTTGGGTGATCTGAATTTTGGGCAGAGCACTAATCTGGTTGACGTGGATCGTCCCATATATGTATATATATATATATATATTGTGACGTGCACCTCGCAAGATCTTGTAGCAAAGGAACTGCACAACTTCGGCATGTCCCAAAAGGTTAAAATTTACTCACCAAATCACGTAGTTGAAAGCCAGGTGTCAATTCACACGCCGAACTCAGTGCTCTTTTACTACAAATAATTTTTATTCGCCGAAATAAGTAGACGTGACGGCAGTTAGTTACTCGACAACTCAGTTTACGTAAATTATACGGAGAGGTGTGGGCTCAGAAGGCAGTAGTTTTTTTTAAAGCAGAGAAGTAAATCAGACACACTCATATACATAATATAAAGAAACATGAATGTACAATTTATTGTATATTGCGTTCGGCACTCATTATGATAAACCTCGTCTACTCGCCATACAAAATCGATGGTTCCAACCGGCAACAAAACGCATGTCCTAGCATCACAAGATAAGTGCTCTAAGATAATCGCGAGATGATGCGAGTACGCTGGAATGTGTAAAAGATCATGTAAGCGCGACGTCCGATGCGGGTCATAGATAGGCGACTGGAGAGAAAGAACTGTCTACACGCGCCTACATTGCAGTGACAGCACGGATGACAATAATTAATCTGTTGCGCAAAGCAAAAACGACGTATGACTACGCTAATTCCCGTTGCACGAATCTTTAATATTTTTCACTCATTGTTGCGAATGTCGTCAAACACGCGAGTTCATCGTTGTGCTAACAAGGGAACCTCGCGAAGTGGAAAATTCTGATTTTTATGAAACTTTGCTCACATGTGAGGGGTCAATAGATGAATATTGACATTTTCCGTTGCGGCCCAAAAACGGTTTTAAGAGATGAAGTCACCTTTTATACGTATACCGACTTTTTACTTTTTTCAATTTATCTCAAAAATTACAGAAGATATCAAAAAATGTTTCATACAAAAATTTTATTAAAAAATGTCCTCTATTTAACTATAGTAACATATTTAAAAACAAATTATTTAAAAAAAATGCTTTTATAAATGTTTAAACAAAATTTTTTTAAACAATGTTATTAATGTAAATAAATAAATACAGGTATTCTTACTATAAAACTTTTGTATAAAACATTTTTTAATATTTTCAGTAGTTTTCGAGATACATCGAGAAAATTGCAAAGCCGCTTTACATGACGAGTGGTTTTGCTCTTTAGAATCGATTTTAGTTCGCTACTGAAAATTTCTACATCTATTTGTCACGTTATCTATTTATTTATACATGTATACACAATTGTATTGCAAGAAGATGTCTATATATAATCGCACATTAATACAAGTTTGAAATAATTTGTTTTCAAACTTTATTTTTATTATTTCTTATATAAGGAACTATCTATTGCGTTATATTTTATTATAAAGGTATTTGTTTCAACAAAAATGCTTTTATTCTCTAAATATTTCTATGTTGCAGTGCAACGTGACTTGAGAAATTATTAAGAATATTTATATTATATTTGTAATATCGCATATTATAGTGTTACGTCCTGGGACCCGTCCTTACGGTCCGGTCCTTGAGAGTAACTGACACATGACACTTTGCGTGTCTACTCCCGGCACAGTGATCCAGAGAGATATGAGCGTCAAGTGCGCGGGTCGAGCGAGATTACGGTGTCGTAAACAAGCCAACGAGTGTTTCTCGCTATTGCTTGTTCAACGGCTTCTCGCTCGTCGGTTTCCTTTCGAGTCTTATATGTAAATCTAAATTACTCGGGACAGAACCTGGCGATTAATCGGAGGATGACAGGAATGAAAACGGTTATGTGAGGTCCAAGGGTTAATTAACTTTAGTCAATTTTATTTAGATGCCACTCTATTAACATTTTTTATTCCATTCTTTCGTGTATTATAGTTTACATATGGTCACGATCCTGTGGTTTCTACGGGTGTCAAATGTATGTACGCATGAGTAAGTGTGTCAAATGTCTGTACGCATGAATAAGTGTGTGATTGTGTGTATTTATGTATACATATGTGTGACTCAGTCGTCCAAAGTTACTTCTAGTAATTCTTTTATTACTGCTGAAGGATGAGGATAGATTCGATAAAAATATTTTATAGAAACTTCGCGGACTTCGGGGAAACCAGGAAATTTAATCAGAATATTGTGATCGGAGGGGAGGGTACTAACGGCATGACGGAGAGAGTTAGGAAATTTCCTTCGGAGGTCAAGGATTAATTCGTTCTTTGAAAGAGGAGGATCAGCGACAGGAAAAGAGTTAGCGAGCAGTATGAAATGTGACAGTTGGCGAGGTAAAGGATCTTCTTCATCTTCAGATTGAATGTCGAATTCGGATGATTCGGAGAAGAAGAGGGAGAATGATGAGAAGGAGAGGTAGAGGGAGGATCAGGAATTTCTTCAAGAGCTACTGGAGAATATGATGGAGATTCTAAAAGAGGTGATGAAGACGGAGGAAATGGAGAAGGCGCAGGAGGCGGCGGAGGAGAAAGGAGAGGTGACTGAGTCCTAAACCTTTATATAAATTTAAATAATGTATTAGATATCGCAAAAAGTTTATGTCATTTTTTCCTGAATG
The DNA here is from genome assembly GCF_002006095.1 of Pseudomyrmex gracilis. Lineage (NCBI taxonomy): Eukaryota > Metazoa > Arthropoda > Insecta > Hymenoptera > Formicidae > Pseudomyrmex > Pseudomyrmex gracilis. Next base: position 167,425 of record NW_018020877.1, on the reverse strand, counting down.
TGTATCGCGAAAATAACACTTTTCGCGTTCAAACTTATAAATAAGATGATATGACTTCATATAAATGGGATTTTCGCCGCGTAGGCGTAGTATAAAGTCACCAAACCATCAAGTGTAACAATTCAATCAAAGAAAGATTATTTAATGTTTTAATTTTCAAAATAATCTGTTATCTCTTTAACAAAGATAACAAACTATACCAAACCAAAATGGTACATGCGAATCCTGCGAATGTTATTAATATGTTAATTGTTTCATTCCAAATTTCAAATATTTCAGAAACATCTGTAAATAATAAAGAAATTGAATTACATGATACTATGAAAGATATTATACAAAATGCAATGGATTACATATCAGTTACTATGCAGACAGACACTACGTTAAAATGGGAAAATTATTCGGATTTAAATTTATTCAATGCAGAATTTGTTGCAGATGATGAAATAGAAGAAATGGAAGAAAATGATGAATATAAGGAAAAAGATAGTTATACATCACAAGAAGAAATTGTAAATAATGACTATAACAGAAAAGCTGTTAAGTTTTGGAAAAGTGAAAAAAAGGGCATTACACACTTCATCAACAGTACATCATTTTACAAAGTCCTTGTTGCAATTGTATAAATGGGACT
>NW_018020877.1:159673-166561 GCF_002006095.1 Pseudomyrmex gracilis | reverse complement strand
GGTGTCGAATCGTACGGTGTCGAATAATTTGGTGTCGAATAAATCTGTGTCCAATAATTTTGTGTCCAATACTGTGGTGTCTAATCGATCGGTGTCGAATCGTACTGTGGTCAAACGGAACACGCCCCTTTACTATCTATGTTGCTCCTGCTTTAAAATGAGGAAGATTAATTTGTTCCTTTGCTTCTAGGGCCCATCTTCGTAGATCTAAATCATGAATGATTCTATTGTTGTTGTTTTTGAACTTTTCCAAGACATTGAGAAATATCTAATAATTTTTGTCTATGAGTACCACCTTTTTGTAAAGAGTAGTCCCATTTATACAATTGCAACAAGGACTTTGTAAAATGATGTACTGTTGATGAAGTGTGTAATGCCCTTTTTTTCACTTTTCCAAAACTTAACAGCTTTTCTGTTATAGTCATTATTTACAATTTCTTCTTGTGATGTATAACTATCTTTTTCCTTATATTCATCATTTTCTTCCATTTCTTCTATTTCATCATCTGCAACAAATTCTGCATTGAATAAATTTAAATCCGAATAATTTTCCCATTTTAACGTAGTGTCTGTCTGCATAGTAACTGATATGTAATCCATTGCATTTTGTATAATATCTTTCATAGTATCATGTAATTCAATTTCTTTATTATTTACAGATGTTTCTGAAATATTTGAAATTTGGAATGAAACAATTAACATATTAATAACATTCGCAGGATTCGCATGTACCATTTTGGTTTGGTATAGTTTGTTATCTTTGTTAAAGAGATAACAGATTATTTTGAAAATTAAAACATTAAATAATCTTTCTTTGATTGAATTGTTACACTTGATGGTTTGGTGACTTTATACTACGCCTACGCGGCGAAAATCCCATTTATATGAAGTCATATCATCTTATTTATAAGTTTGAACGCGAAAAGTGTTATTTTCGCGATACACATTCAGGAAAAAATGACATAAACTTTTTGCGATATCTAATACATTATTTAAATTTATATAAAGGTTTAGGACTCAGTCACCTCTCCTTTCTCCTCCGCCGCCTCCTGCGCCTTCTCCATTTCCTCCGTCTTCATCACCTCTTTTAGAATCTCCATCATATTCTCCAGTAGCTCTTGAAGAAATTCCTGATCCTCCCTCTACCTCTCCTTCTCATCATTCTCCCTCTTCTTCTCCGAATCATCCGAATTCGACATTCAATCTGAAGATGAAGAAGATCCTTTACCTCGCCAACTGTCACATTTCATACTGCTCGCTAACTCTTTTCCTGTCGCTGATCCTCCTCTTTCAAAGAACGAATTAATCCTTGACCTCCGAAGGAAATTTCCTAACTCTCTCCGTCATGCCGTTAGTACCCTCCCCTCCGATCACAATATTCTGATTAAATTTCCTGGTTTCCCCGAAGTCCGCGAAGTTTCTATAAAATATTTTTATCGAATCTATCCTCATCCTTCAGCAGTAATAAAAGAATTACTAGAAGTAACTTTGGACGACTGAGTCACACATATGTATACATAAATACACACAATCACACACTTATTCATGCGTACAGACATTTGACACACTTACTCATGCGTACATACATTTGACACCCGTAGAAACCACAGGATCGTGACCATATGTAAACTATAATACACGAAAGAATGGAATAAAAAATGTTAATAGAGTGGCATCTAAATAAAATTGACTAAAGTTAATTAACCCTTGGACCTCACATAACCGTTTTCATTCCTGTCATCCTCCGATTAATCGCCAGGTTCTGTCCCGAGTAATTTAGATTTACATATAAGACTCGAAAGGAAACCGACGAGCGAGAAGCCGTTGAACAAGCAATAGCGAGAAACACTCGTTGGCTTGTTTACGACACCGTAATCTCGCTCGACCCGCGCACTTGACGCTCATATCTCTCTGGATCACTGTGCCGGGAGTAGACACGCAAAGTGTCATGTGTCAGTTACTCTCAAGGACCGGACCGTAAGGACGGGTCCCAGGACGTAACACTATAATATGCGATATTACAAATATAATATAAATATTCTTAATAATTTCTCAAGTCACGTTGCACTGCAACATAGAAATATTTAGAGAATAAAAGCATTTTTGTTGAAACAAATACCTTTATAATAAAATATAACGCAATAGATAGTTCCTTATATAAGAAATAATAAAAATAAAGTTTGAAAACAAATTATTTCAAACTTGTATTAATGTGCGATTATATATAGACATCTTCTTGCAATACAATTGTGTATACATGTATAAATAAATAGATAACGTGACAAATAGATGTAGAAATTTTCAGTAGCGAACTAAAATCGATTCTAAAGAGCAAAAAAAAAAAATTCTAAAAAGCCTTGCGGAGATGAATGGAGTTTTGGCGGTCGTAGCTGACCCATACAATGTTCCCGATCACCCGTCGTGGTCGGGGTCTAAAGATGGCTCGGTTGCGATGTACTTCCGATGGAGGAGGAGTTGGGAATCCTCTGTCTTCTCTCCGTTGGAGAAGGGCAGAAAATTCGTGGTCGCAGAATGGGGTCATTGGGGGGTATTTCTCACCCACAAGGCCCTTCCACGAATTCGAGGCGTATTTAGGCGAGCTCGAACTAGTGATTCATCGGTAAAGGGCTCGCCCGGTACTCGTCATGGGGGATTTTAACTCCAAATCGACATTTTGGAGCTCCCCCAGAACGGACGCCAGAGGAAGGGCCCTTGAAGAACTCGTGGCGGCCTGCAACCTCGTTGTACCCTCAACGAGGGTACGCAACACACGTGCGTCCGGCGGGTCTATAGTGGACGTGACCCTCGCGTTTCCGTCCGCCGCGCGCCGTGTAGACGAGTGGAAAGTCAGGAAAGATATGGAGACCCTCTCCGATCATCGATATCTTACTATGAGGGTCTCCTCGCTCCTTAACTGCCCTTGTGGTCGCCACGGGGTGAGAAGAAAATCCCCATCCCAGGGGTGGGTCCTTTGACAACTGGACCCACAACTCCTGTCTGCCGCTGCTCAAGCCGCGGCTTGGCCAGCACCACCGGCCGAGCCGCGGGACCTCCGAGTAGAACTTTGGTGGCTCCGGGAGACGCTGATCGCGATATGCAACGCAGCGATGCCGCGCTCCCGTGGTCCACCGAATCGGAAGTCGGTGTACTGGTGGACGGACGAGATAGCCAATTTTCGGATTGAGTGCGTTCGGTCCAGAAATCGGTACACCCGCGCCTGTCGCCGAAAGACCGCGGCGCGAGCAGCGGAGGCGTACGCGGGCTATCGCGCTGCGCGCAAAGCCCTGCGTACGTCTTTTGCGAAGGCAAAGGCCAAAGCATGGGATGAGCTCCTCGAGACAATTGACGCGGATCCATGGGGGCGCCGTTACCGGTTGGTAATGGGCAAACTCCGCCCATGGACTCCGCCGATCACCGCAAGTCTCTACCCCTAACTCCTGGAGAGGGTCGTGTCTGCCCTCTTCTCAGGTGAGAGGGACAATTGGCCCTCCCGGGAGCCTGAGTTGGACCAACAGTTGGAGTGGTCTAACGACTCGGGGGTCACAGAGGAGAAGCTCCGCCGGGCCGTCCGTCGGATGACGCGGAAGAACACCGCTCCCGGTCCCGACGGCGTGCCCGGAAAAGTGTTAGACTTTGTCTTCGGACAGGGTCTCCTGGGAGAGCGCCTCAGGCAAATCTTCACGGACTGCCTGAGAACGGGCTGGTTCCCCCTAGAATGGAAGAGAGCCAACCTGGTCCTGCTCCGCAAAGGAGGAAGGCCTGCGGACTCGCCGTCCGCGTGCCGGCCTATCTGTTTGCTCGACGAGACGAGCAAGCTTCTTGAGCGCATTATTGCCGGTCGTCTCGTCGAGCATCTGTCGCGGGTGGGTCCCGACCTGGCCGATTGCCAGTACGGGTTCCGTGGGGGACGGTCAACGATAGACGCTGTCTCTCATCTCAAGTCCCTCACGAACGCATTGATCAGGCAGGGAGGGAGGGCGTTGGCGGTATCGTTAGACATCTCCAACGCCTTTAACTCCCTTCCCTGGGATAGCGTAGGGTGGGCTCTTGGTCGTCACAGAGTCCCACCCTATCTGAGTAGGATCCTCGGAGATTACTTCCGCGACAGGGAAATAAGGTACACTGGCCGGTACGGATCGCCACATCGGAGGGAGATGTTCCGCGGGGTCCCGCAAGGGTCGGTTCTTGGCCCCCTGTTGTGGGACCTTGGATACAATGTTGTGATCCAGGCTGCTCTCCCCAGAGGTCTGTCGGTCATCTGCTACGCAGATGACACTTTAGTAGTGGCCTCTGTGGAGAACTAGGACAGGACCAGGCTATTGGCCGAGATTGGCACAAATTGTGTCGTTAGCCGCATCGAGGGACTGGGTCTCAAAGTAGTCGTCCACAAGACGGAGGCCATGTGGTTTCATGGCCCCTGCCGTGGACTGCCCATAGGACTCAGTCTCTCTAGGTGAGGCACGGGTCGAGGTGGGTACTACCATTAAGTATCTTGGTCTTTACCTCGACCCGATGTGGCACTTCGGCGAGCATTTTGCTCGCTTGGCCTCCAGAGTTCGGAAGATCGCCAACGCGCTTGCGCGTATTCAACCGAACCTCGGGGGCCCGAGAGCGGGAGTCCGTCGTCTCTATGCGAGTGTGGTCCATTAGGTGGCCCTCTACGAGGCACCGTTGTGGGCGGAAGCCGCAGCGGGGGCGGGAACGCGGAGTAAGTTTGGTCTTTTTCCGCGCTGCCCAACGAGTAGCAGCCCTCAGCGTGATCAGCGGCTTCCGCACGGTGGCCACGGAGACGGCGGGCGTACTGGCGGGGATGCCTCCTTTGGCCCTCCTTGCGGGCATGTACTCGGCGAGGTATGCTCGCCGAGTCGAGTTGCAGCAGGAGGGCGTTGCAGATAACGCTTTGCAGGAGGCCCTCGCCGAGTCGGAGCGCCACGCCCGGCGACAACTGCTCCTCAACTGGGAGCAAACCTGGGCGAGCCGCACGCGGCCGCCCAGGAAGTCGTCCGGGTTATCCGACCCCACCTTAAGGTGTGGTTAGAGAACGGAGTCGGTCGCCTCACTTATCGGGTGACACAGGTGCTCACCGGACATGGTTGCTTTGGTGAGTACCTGTATCGTATACAACGCGAGTCAACGGCACAATGCCACGAGTGTGGAGCGGCAAGTGACTCGGTGGAGCACACCATGGAAAAGTGTTCTCGGTGGGCTCCTGAACGCCGAGAACTTGCCGCCAAGATGGTGACGATCTCTCTTTGAAGGGCCTGCTGCGAGCGTTGGCCTCTAGAGATAGGGAAGAGTGGGAAGCAGTGGTCTTCTTCTGCTCCGTGGTGATGGAGCAGAAGGAGGCGGCCGAAAGAGAGAGGGAGAGACAGCTTCTTCCTCTCGAGAGACCTCGGAGGCGTGTACGAGCAGATGGCTGGGTCTCTGTTCCCCGTGCTCGTCCCTGGGGTCGAGGCGATCCCCAATGACCATAGTCCCTCTCCCTCCCCTCCATAACCATTTGATGCTCATGGAGGGGTTGGGGGAGGTAGGGGCGGTGGGTGTTGGGAGAAGCCGGGTCACTCGGGTTAGCCCACAGTCCCGGGAAAATGCGTCAGAAGGCGCGAGAGTGAGGAGACACACGGCGGCCATTATTCCCGGGGTGGTACCGTTCACCCCGGAAGATGGTTTATGTTATGTCGTCGCCGCCATGGGACCGTGACGAGTAGGGATGGGGGTCCCAACTCGTCCTGCACGCGGTCCGGGATGGGGTGACACAGTGGCGTGTGTCTCACTGTGTCACCGAACATCGAGATTCACAGGAGGGAGATCCTAAATACTCCCTTCGCGATGTACTCTCTTAAGACTCAAGGGAGGGTTTCGGCAGAGTCCTGCACAAGGGGTTCCGGGTCCCTCCCTATGATGAGCACAGTGGACACACCGTGGCGGTTTTAATAAGGTAAACCTCTTTCATCTTGAGGGAAGGAGGAGGAAGTCCCACATAACCTTGGCCTTTCCCCCAGGGTCAGGGTATCCATAAAGGATTTTCACCACGTAAAAAAAAAGGTTAAGTTGCGTAGCGCAGGAAAATGCGCTTACTTTAAGTTTTGCGATATTTTTGCGTATTGTGGTATGCCGCTTGGCGGCTATCTTGGAAGTTATTTTCAGCGTGAGAAAAACAACACACTGTACGTGACCGGCAGGTAGAGAAGAGCGAGGAAGAGAGAAAATAGAGATGACGCGAGGTCCCGGGGCGTGAAGCGTTACCGGCCTAGGATATGCGGCAGAAATTGTGACGTCGGACTCACAAAGTGAGAGAAGCACACTCTGATCTCTAGAAAATCGGAATCGGAGCTTTCAACGGAGTAACAGGTTCGATGATGCTGGAAGGTGAGTCTCAACAAGCTCATCTCATTGAATGATCAAGGTGAAACGAGCCTGATACGGCCGAGGAAAGAGTTCGAGTCGCTGTTATGCCAAAGAACACGTGGCTGCTGTCAATTGCAGCGCTACGAAAGAAAGAATACGACTAGCTCAGTTATGTAGCAGGAAGAACAGGAGAGCAATTGCCGAAGGATACGAATTCATTGTTGCGCGTACCGTCAACCTCGGGAGTTCATCGTCTCTCACGTATGTCGTGATGCCAGTGTGTATGACTGTGTGCCGGACAACATCCGAGGAGGGCCTGCTAAGACAATCTCAAAGGGGAAAGCAGAATGATTGCCGATTTATGGAGAGCCGCCGGCAAACGTAAGTGTGGTTGTGTCTCTTCTGCACATCTCGCGACTTATATCTGTGAATCGAATCTCGATGTTCGATATCGCGCGATATGTTGTCGAAAATTTAGAGTATTGCATTTTGCGTTGGTCAATGATAGTAATAACACAGCCACACAAAAAAAAAAAATTT
>NW_018020877.1:155442-158762 GCF_002006095.1 Pseudomyrmex gracilis | reverse complement strand
GGGTTTAATGGACCTCGGATTCGGATTCAGCGACCCCAAAAACATATAATAAACATGGTCTGATCCCCAGGCCAAAGAAATTTTTTTTTTTTGTGTGGCTGTGTAATTATCGACGTTTATTTGCCGCTGCTCTCGTCCCGATCAGTCGCGGTTGCAACAGTCCGGGCTTATTTTGCTCGTCATCCGTGCGTGTTATGTTTTTGTTTTTGTTTTTTTTTTTGTATTCTGTTGTGCCTCTTTTGTCCGTTCGTTATATTCTTTATAGAGTGCGTGATTATAAAATATTGAATATTATCGAAAATTTGTAGCCGACGGACCGCGGCCGTGTATTACTGTGATCGTTTTACTAGTGTTAAATAAAGACCACACATCATAGATGCCAGATCGGGGACGCTTGCAGCATGCTCCGCAAGTAGAGGGGATACACAGACAAAACGCACACAGACAAACAGCCGTGTACGTGTGCTCTCAGCGCTTCGATGAGTGGCTGCTCGCTTGTGTGCGTATCCCCTCCACTTGTTGCAGCATGCTGCAAGCGTCCCCGATCTGGCATCTATGCCACACATCTATTGTCGCCGTATCTACAGTCTTACGCGTGCGGCAGCGCATTCCGGAGTATAGATTTCATCTTGCGGTCATCCTCGCGCGTTAAACTAATATAATGACACACGGTCGCGAGACATTATAATAAAAAAAAACTACATTCTGTAAATTAGCTGCCGATCAGAGTCACGCTGCAGTGAACTTTTACCTTGTATTTTTTTGTATTTTTTTTCTTGTACTGTCAATCTACATTCTAGTCGGCAAGAGTCGTCTACAGACTTACTATTAAAAATGAATCTAAATGTTATTTAACAAACAAGTTTTTCTGCCTTATCACATGACCGCCTCCTGAGCCCACGCCTCTCCGTTTAAAATAAAGTTAAACTAAAGTAGTTTAACTAAACTGCCAAGTATAAAGTACCATCACGCTGATTTAATAAAAGGGTTTTTAGAGAAGCTAAAAATTAGTAGCGAGTAAAATCATTAAGTTCGGCGTGAAGATTCACGTCTGGCGCCCAAGGATTTCGGTTGGTGAGTGGAATTTAATTCAATCTCGTCGTCGAAAACGTGCCGAAGGTGTGCGGCACTTTGCTAGAAGATCCTAAAGCAAGTTGCCCGTCACAATATATACAAGGTATTCGACAATTACTTTAAAATGTCTCGTAGGCAGATGGAAGGAGTAAAACTGAGTCAAAAAGTCCTGAATCATTTTTTTCAATTAGATACAATAAAAGAGTAATTGAATAAATCAAGCCAATCATCGCCGATCTTTAGCCGGGCGCATGTCAGTGAGCCGCGCGGAGCGCTCACGCACACCAGGCGCGTAATTCACTAACGTGCAATCGGCTAAAAGTCGGCGCTGATTGGCTTGATTTATTCAATAATTATTTGTTTATTATATGTAATAGAAAAAAAATGGTTCAGGACTATTCGACTCAGTTTTACTTCTTCTACCTGCCTACAAGAGATTTTAAAGTAATTGTCGGACACCCTGTATATATACAAAATACGCGACAAACAGCGTATGGCTCTTATTGGCCGAAACTTTCACGTAATTTTTTATCATAAATTTATGATAAATTTAAAATATACAGTTTGTAGTTATTTTGTACCAAGTTTCAAAACAGTTTCTTAAAAAATGTTATATTGGAAGTGTTGCCGGCGCGAAAAAAATTTTTTTATTTGTTTTCTAAATTAATTTTTTATCATAAATGTATAATAAATTGTGTTACGTCCTGGCCCACGGTTACGGTCGGGCTATGGTGGAGTAACAGAGAGCTGTCGTTTCTCTGTCTATCTCCGTACAGCAGGTTGGCGATCCCGCTGCAACGGAGTCGAGCGAGTTTGCTTACGTTCGTCGACAGGTCAACGGCGTACGCCGATCTTACTCTGTCTTACGAACACTCACTCGTTGGTCTCTTCTCAAGTCTGGAGAATTAACTCCACGGACTAAGGACGAGACCGTGCGATCAATCAAGGATGTGGAATGATGAGAGGTCGTCTTAATTAAATGGATAAATTATGCTACGTATAATATTAATTTATTGATTTTATGGTATTACAATTTTAGGTGTGTGTTCGTGTAGATGAATGTGATATCGCGAATTGTACATTAAACAGGGGGGTCATCGCTCGGAGGCTAGAGAAGGGGAATACATATATATATGAGTGTATGCGTGACGCGATACGTGTGTGAGGGGCCTCCGGCGGGGTTTTACAAGTGTAATTGTGTTGCTAGCAGGTTTGAAACGCCGCGATTCGTGGGATAGGAATTATTCAAGGTCTATTTCTATTATTTCTTGGATTTTTGCGGAACTTGGAGGGAACATCGTATAAAAATGATGGACGGGAACTAAGCGGATATCATCTATATAAGGGAACTTAACTGGGAGGAGTTTTCTAGCTTGAGTGGTGGTTATTACCCGGAAGATTTCGGAAGGATCTGTAGTCAGAGGGTCAAGGACAAAGGGGATTCTTTCCGGATTTGCTTTTTTATAAGTGGAGGCTAATCGGAGAAAGTGTTGAAATCTAGGATCGAGGAGAGGGGTGGTTGATCGTGACGAATCGGAGGATTCATCATCTACGGGTTCGATTCTGGATGTTGATGGTTGGGGGAAGGAGAGCGAGGGAGAGGTGGAGGAGTCGAGGCGGATTGCAGATCCGCGGGATTTTCTGCGGGAGGATCGGAAGTTACAGGTGAATAAGAGGGAGTTTCATACCACGAATCGTCGTGTGTATGTGTATCTGTGTGTGTGTGTTCCGAAGGTGTCGGTAAGTGTGAGTGCGCGTGCTGTTGATTTATATGTATGTTGGTGGGGTTTTTTATCCTATTGTCGCTGCCGGAATCGTCTCCTAATGTCGGAGGGGAGGTGGCGTCAATGGGCTTGGTCGGCTCCGCTTCGTCTTGCGCGAGCGCTGCCGCTCGTCGCAATTTTGCGTTGCGTCGGTAGCGCTGGGCCTTTTTACCCGCTCGCGAAATTCTCTGCCGGGGTTCCACTTAAATGATTTTATGCGATTACAATTTATGTTATTGTTTTTTATTGATTGGCTTCGCGAGCGTTTTTGGAGATATCGAGCTTTGTTTACCGCGTGGTTTAAGGAAGAAGATAAAGAAAAGAAAAACACTTCGGCTGCCATCTGAGACGGTCATACACCGCGAGTATCCCTTCCAAAATTTCGGCTGCCACCCAAGACGGTTACACACCGCGAGTAGCCCTTCCAAAATTTCGGCTGCCACCCCAGACGGTTACACACCGCGAGTAGCCCTTCCAAAATTT
>NW_018020877.1:140825-155224 GCF_002006095.1 Pseudomyrmex gracilis | reverse complement strand
ACACCGCGAGTAGCCCTTCCAAAATTTCGGCTGCCACCCAAGACGGTTACACACCGCGAGTAGCCCTTCCGAAAATTTTGGCTGCCACCCAAGACGGTTACACACCGCGAGTAGCCTTTCCGAATTTTTATAGATTTGTTTAATTTGTTCGTTCTCGATATCTCAAAAAAAAATCAATCGCGATGTCAGTTTTTTGGTTTCGCGAGAACTGGAACCTCCGTATATATAATGGTGTGGACTTACTACTTGCTGTTTCTTGTGGCGTTGATTCTCGGTTGAGGCCGGTGCGGCACTGGAATAGCTCGGGGTTGCAGGTCGCTGGTGTTGATGCTTCTGTGATCTCGCTCTCCGCACTCACTGGCACTCACTAATTTACTCACTGATCTGCGGCTTTTTTCGGATATGCGGCGCGGTTCTTTTCGGATATGCGGCGCAGTTCTTTTTGGATATGCGGCGCGGTTCTTTTTGAGTTTCCGATTCCGAGAGCCCTGGCTTATATACTGTTTTAGTAAGCGAGGACTCTTCCAATCGGGAACTCAGTTGAGCTTTGCTGGTTCCTATTTGTTAATTAGTCGGTCGGGCGACTTCCGAGATCGCCAATCGGCGACGATCTCTCGCTTCGGTCGCCTCGTCCGATTTTTCGGGGAAGGAAAAAGGGAGAGTGTTGTCTCTTGCGATCACGCTGCATAGACTCCTTCTTGTTTGTTTGTAATAAAAATGCCGGAGTTTCTAGTTGCGCCGGCCGCTCTAATTTTTATGACCGACGTTTTTATGACCCGGAGATATCCGGGTTTGTTTGGAAAGCTGCTAAAATTTTGTATTATTGCTAGGCGCAGTTTATCTTTCCGGGCGCCGATATAATTTTTGTTTGTTCTCCTATCGTCTGGAGTTTTAAGTTTCCAAACGATAGGAGACCCGTTCGAGTTATTTATTATAAAAAAAAGAGGTTCGCTATGCGTTGGCGCGTCGTGTCGCATGAAAAAGGGGACCGTGGAGTCTCCAGGACGTAACAATTGAATAGGTAAATATACAGAATAGGGGAGCCCCCTCCGATCGGTTTCTCGTTGTCATATATTGTAAATATGATCTTCTTAGTATGTTTCTAAAAGTTGTTTTAACCGTGGCTCATTGTTTATAAAAAAGATGTAAACAAAAACAGTTTCATGAATAAACTATTGTTCTTCGACATCGTGTACATTTCAGAAGAAAATGAGAAATGCATGTGTGGACGCAGTGCAACTTTCCAACGAGGCAAAACGAGGGTCAAGTCAAACCTATGTGTCTAGTTTTTGAATAGTGGAGTCCCCTCGCAGAAGGGGCGGAACACATTGTCTCCACGCATATATTTTCATTGATTTAGAACAGTGTCTGACAAGTACTGACAAGCGTACATGATAGTCAGTGAAGAAAGTTTTTAACCTCTATATATTCATTTTACATATTCGAAAACTAAATATTTTGTTTTTAAGATACCCTACCCTATACATATCGGCGATAAAGACTACTTTTTTATTCTTTTTGTTTGTTTCGTTTTTTCGTGTAAGCGTAGCGAGCAGTAGGCAAGGATGTAGGCAGGGCGAGCGCAGCCCCTGTGACATCAAAATATTTGACGCGAGATTTTTCGATTCTTCTACAATTTGACACTAAATTATTCGATACCTTACGATTTGACATCAAATTATTCAATACCAGATTATTCAATACTATACCATTGGATACAGTACATTTTGCGATATCGTGTACACTTCACAAGTAACTATTTTGTTTGCATCACACATTATCGTACTTGTGGAAGAGGAAGGAGTTCTTGTTCTCCCTGAAAAAACCTAACCCAACCTGTGTTACAACTATCATTAATTGTCACGATCATACATATAATACTCCTATATTGCTAGTCGCGTATCTTTGCAATGAGGCACGAGGCCCGAGAAAGAGAGACGCACGAAGTCCAAATATGGGCATAGATAGTCGAGCGTCATTATGCGCAGGCGCGTCTACTAAGCGAGTGCGAGCGAGACAAAGCATTGGAAAGTGAGAGAAAGAACGCGAGAAAGAGAAATGCGCAAGCGTGCTTGAATGTTCACCGCATGCGCACAAAGCAGCTGGACCTTGCGCGAGAGAGAGACTACTATATTGTCTGCACCGTAACATTCGGGCTTCAGGTCGGCACCGTACTAGCAATATAGGAGTATTATATATATGGTCACGATGTACATTGCTTGTCACTTGTACTGTGTCTAATTGTATCGTGGCAAATTGTACAGTGTCGAATCGTATGGTATCGAATAATTTTATGTTCAATAAATCTGTGTCCAATACTTTGGTGTCGAATTGTACTGTAGTCAAACGGAGCACGTCCAAGAAAAAGTTGATGAATGTACGGTAGTGAGATGGCAACATATAAGAGAATTGTACTTAACCAAATTACTGTTTAATATACATTGTAATTTGTTGAAGTAATTTGAGTAATTTGAGTCAAGCAGAAATGAATTAAGAGGAAAGCTCTGTAGATATTATAAAGTTATTCCATACTTTATTCTCCAGAAGGAGAACGGTAAAGTATTTTAAGCATAAATTTTAAAGCCCTTTGAAATCTATAAAGTTTATGATTAAGACAATTAAAATGACTTACTTAGTTTTTAAAATATTAAATTAGTAAGTTTTATGGATTCGCTTTTTTTGTATGTATTTTATATATGTGTTATATTCTATTATTTACAAATACTTTTATTTAGGTCGATATATGGGAAGCATTAAGAGCACAAAAGCCATCTAGACCAGCTACACCTAATATGACAACTGAGGAAGAAAATCAACTTCAGAGGTATGTCTCCACTGCACAATATAGTGTTCTATCATTACAGACCAGTGCTAACCAGCAGATTTCTGAGATTTATTTTGACAACAAAAATTCTAATTCAATAGAGATAAATAAATGATTCCAATATCTAAAATACAAGGGAAAAAGATATAGAAGCACCAATGCTCTCAAAGATTCTATCACAAATAACTAATATCACAATGTCGATATAATATAGTTTGTATTGTACAATATAATATATTTTGAATTATAATATACATATACATATATACAGGGTGTCCGACAATTACTTTAAAATCTCTCGTAGGCAGGTAGAAGAAGTAAAACTGAGTCGAAAAGTCCTATACTATTTTGCTAGATTTCGCAATAGTTATCGATATCTTAATTAACAAAGATCCGCGAATAAGCATGCATCGGGCCGTCTTACGCGCGTAAGACAGCCCGGCGCGCTTCACGCGCTCGCGGTTGTTACTCGTAGCAACAGTACGGGAGGAGCTAACATAACAGCATATACTATATCATATACATAATGGAAGATGGAAAATAACGATGGCCAAACGCGAAAGCGTGAATGTTTCATTTTGATTAGCAAATTACGAGCAATTATTCGCATGTTTTGCTAATCAAACTAAATAATTCTAATACTGAGATGTGTCGATAATGAGTCTGTTTACTTATTTATTTAATTAATCTTTTCATTATCGAGGACGAGATATCTCGCCATCACAATGTCGCTTGAGTGATGCTATGGATGAGATATCTCGCGTCGCAATTTCTATTGCTGTGCTACGGGCAAGATATCAACAAAATCTTCTTGAATTGATTCTTTAATCTAAATTTTCAGATGACAAATTAAATTATACGAGATATCTTGTTTATAGCACTTTCGAATAACGAAAGTTGTGACGCGAGATATCTTGTCTAAAGGGCCTTTTGCAATAAGATATTAGTAATAAATCAGAAGTCAGAAGCAAGAAATTGACCAATCACAGTCAAATTACAGAAGAATAATCGATTGTGATTAGTCAATTTCTTGCTTTTGACTTCTGATTTATTACTAATATCTTATTATAGAAGGTCCTTAAAGCGTTGCATAAGTGATATCGTGATAATCGAGATATCTCGTCCATACGTAATGAAAGAGTTAAGAAAGTTACGAGAAGAATCTCATAAAGAAAGGGAAAATATATTATAAATTACATTTCGGCGGAGATATGAATGTAGTACTGATTGTTATTGTTGTGTATTTCTTTAATCTTTCTTTTACTTATTAATTTTGTTACATACTAAAAAGAAACAATATTTAGAAAAAAGAGTATTTTAAATATTATATTAGTGTAATTATCTTGGCATAAAAGAAAGCAATAATGGATTTTTAATTATTTATTTATTTAACACATTCGAGACCGATAACTCAGCATATGATTATACTACTGCTTGTTTAATTATTTAATCTTTTTTTTTACTCATTAATTTTGTTATATACAAAAGAGACAATATTTATTACAATACAAAATAGATTAAATATCGTATTATTGTAATTACAAAAATTAAACTTTTGTTTGTATTCTTTATAGGAGTCTTCCCATAAAATAAATAAGTAAATAAAAAAATAAATAATTATTAGTATTAACATTTTGATAATAACATATTCGAAATCGATGACTTAACATATGGGTCATGCGATGTCTCACCATTTAGCCGATGACTCAGCATATGGATCATAATATTCCGAAACTAAGAATTGCCGTATTTTGTTGATAGTTTTGTTATAGGACGTTAGTCTCGAATAAATTAATTATTTACAGAACGAATCTCATGCAAAGAAAAAAATAATTTGAAGATACATTTTGTTGCTAATCATAGTGGTTTTCTTACTTATTTCTCTGTTTTACAGTTTGTTTTCACTTTATTTAATTTTTAACGTACACAAAAAATATTCAAATATTGTAATATTGTTATAAAAAAAATTAAATGTTTTTACAGGAATTAATGAAGAGTTTTTTTTATAGGATAGTATTTTTTATAAGATTTTTTCCGTAAATAAATAAAGAGATAATAAATGATCAAAATTTTAACGTTAGATTAATTGAATGAGCTCGTGAGATGATAAAACAGGATGCTTGGACAGATACAAATCAAAACACAAGATGTTTGTATGAGTGAGTTCTTTATTATTTGATAAAACAAAACCAATTACAAACATTTTGATATCATTATTCTTCATCAATGTATGAGCAAAATTATATAATATAAAATTTATAAGAAAAATCACAGAGCATTCATTGTGAGTAGTTCAGTATAATTTGTAAGTATGTATTGCTGTCCTCAGGTGTTTGGGTAGTAGGAAGCAATAGAGTAATACAATTTTTATATTATACAATTTTGCTTACACATTGATAAAAATCCGAACAAAGAAATCAAAACGTTTGTAAGTTTTTTCGGTATCAAATAATAAAAAATCACTCACACGAATATCTTGTGTTTTGATTCACATCTGCTCAGTATCCTGTTTCGACATTAGAATTATTTATTTGAAGTAAAACAAAAATTCCGAGATGTTGGTAATGAGATTTTATTTATTTATTTATTTATTTAATTACTTAATTATTTACTAAAAGAATTAAAAATATAAAAAAAAAATTAAAGATTGTTTAGGTTGGAAATAATGATGTGATTATATTCTTCAATTTTTCTATTTTTTCTATATTTTTCACATACAAAACATATTTTCAATATTATTTGTAGATAACATTTTAAAAATTTATCATTAGTACACAGTAAACAATAAAATTTTAATTTTAATTTGTGTGGACCACCTGGGACATGTAAAAATAGTTAAAGGAAACTCATTCGTCATGTGTTATTTATTGACAAACTAGTAATGTTAAATAATTGAACAATTAAAGAATCTTTTCCGGCTCTGTAGTTTCTAAACTAATAAATATATATTCGGTCATTGGAGCCATTCGCTAGATGTTGTGCGGAAATTATACGTGTATATATGTCCATATATACGTGTTCACATGTAAATTTTTACACGTGAAATTCGAATTGAATTAACAATTCTAAAATTCATATTGGATGCTATACTTGCATCTCTTATATGAGAAATCCCAAATACCCCCCTAAATTGAAATTAAATAATTGACACTTTACACTTATATTTTCACGTTATTTTCATTTTAAGTTTAAAAAGTATAAATGTAAAAATAAAATAACATAAAATAATTAAAAACTACATAGAAAAATAGTTATAATAATTCGTATAAGATACAAAGATGTTTTTCGGATTTGAACCATGTTAGTGTCATTCTTATACCGACGTTTCGTAAACATTTCAATTAACTTCATCAGGGCAATCTGATTTAAAGAGCAATCTTTAAAGAGCAATCTGATACAATATCGGTATAAGAAACGTTGGTATAAGAATGACACTAACACGGTTCAAACCCGAAAAATCTTGTATGTTAAATACAACACACCGCGAAAGCATCAAATATCAACTCGTATAAGAAATGTACTTCAAAAAGAACAAGTACATACATTTCTTACGATTTATTGTAACTATTTTTCTATGTAGTTTTTAATAATTTTATACATATGTTATTTCATTTTCACATTACACTTATAGTCAAAATAACTAATAAATATAAATGTGAAGTGTCAATTATTTACCATTACTAGTTTGTCAATAAGTAACACATGACAAATCAGTTATTATAATCATTTTTACATGTCTCAGGAAGTCCAGTCAAATTAAAATTAACAGTTTATTTGCTATTGTGTATTAACTACACTTATAAAATATTAAGTGACAATAAGGTATAAAAACACACAATAAATATTTTCAAACATTTATTTCTTTTTCTTTTAATAAATGTTTTACATATTATACAATTATTGCACGCTATCATTTCTACACCACCTTGCGGTAGATAGCATGGCGCATTTTTTTTATAGTGGTATCCCTAGTAGGTCTAATCCACTCTCATAATTTAAGTTACGTGGAATATAATGGATAAAAATACAGAATGAAAAATTTATGAGATACTGTTGTAAAAACTGAAAGTTGATGTTGCTCATCAGAGCTACACTACAAACTAAACGTATGAGCTGGATCTTCGTTCCTAGAACTCAAGATATTCTTTCGGCACGTTCTACAATGTTTAGGCATTGAGATAAGTGTAGGCTTTATTGAACAGATTGTTTGGATTGGAAAAAGAGTTACTAGATTTATATTTATAGGTCTACTATTTTGACCGGTTGTTTATACAGGTTAAAGAAAATAATTGACTGAAGACATAAAGATAAGGCTAAAAGATAAAAAAAGATTGCAGCACGTAACAACGCTCAAGTGAGTAGATAGTGAAAGTAATGTTATTCTCACAAATATGTTATATATGCACATAATAAAAACATCACCAAAGAAAAAACATTACACAATATAACGCAACTATCAGAAAACATTTGAATAAACTGTTTGTGCTATTAGTAAAATAAACATTAAAAGATACAAAACTAACAGTAGCAGATTTCCTAAAGAAAAGTTATCAAGTACTTTACGTATGACATTTAATGTATTTTTTTGTTAATGATATTGTTATTATGCACATATATATACATATACAATGCATTTATGAGAATAATAACGGGTGCTTTATTGAATACAGTACGATTCGACATCAAATTATTGGACAAAATTATTCGAGCGGTCCGAGATCGAAAGAGAACGGCGCGCGGTATTACAGGCAGCCAGAGAAGAAATTTCTAAGAAATACTTCTTTTGACGCGGCACGATATGGTGCACTCCTCTATACGATTTGGTATGATTGGACACAGTATATTTTCCGATATCGTGTACATTTCACAAGTAAATATCTTGTTCGCATTACACATTATCGTACACGTGTGAGCGGGGGAAGGGATCGCCCTTCTGTTTGCACCACATCTCCCAAAAAAACTAACCCACATTAACCTGTGGGTTATTACTATCATTACTTGTCACAATGCACATTGCTTGTCACTTGTACTGTGTCGAATCGCACGGTGTCTAATCGTGCAGTCTTGAGTAAATCGGTATCAAATCGTACGATGTATTCGAATAATTTAATGTCAAATTTGTGTCTAATAAATTTGTGTTCAATAATTTAGTGTCGAATCATACTGTGGTTAAACGGAACACGCCCAAGAATAACAGAAAACACTGTTATTAAATTTTGCAGACAGGGTGTCTGACAACGAATAAATAAGGTAAAATGCGTATATAGATTGAATCAATCTGAAGAGAAAAGTTATTTATCATTTTGAAAAATTTGCAATAGTTCTTGAGATATAAATTAAGAAATGTGATCCAATAAGTGTGCAAGAGACAATGATCGACTCTATAAGCGTGCATGATTATCAGCTGTAAACAAATGGCATATCTCATGCAATGTCTTACAATGGAAGGTGGCAAACTGTGGGTCACCGATTTCAATAAGGTTGGTTTTGTACAGTACTCTACCAGAAGAGTACTTGAGCACAGAGATAGGACACATCTCTCAGCCATTTTCTAAAAAAATCTAATCAAACTATAGGCGTTACTTATATATCGTTTCGTTAGTACGGTTTTCGAGAAGCGCGGTGTAGCGCTGGCGAGTAAACGCCTGATTACTAAGTTAAAGATTAAGGTTTAGTTTCCGGTGGTTTTCTTCGTTGTTTTTTTGTGTAATATAACAACGTATATGCGTATATTTATGTAAAATAAAATTAATTTCACTACTAACTTAATTTTTTTAGTGTGCATTTTCAAAAAGCAATATTTTTCTAATTTTAAGTTATACTTTATTTTACATGTATTATCGTTAATATGAATACATGGTCTTTTACATCAACATGTTCATTATACAAGGTCTCTGACCCCGAATTAATAAGACAAAGTGTCTAGGTAGATTAGGTCAATCTGAACAGAAAAGTAATTTACCATTTTATACAATTCACAATAGTTATTGAGATATGAATTAATAAATGTAAGCCAATAAGCGCGCGGAGAGCAATTAGACTCTGCATAAGCATGCACAATTATCAGCTATAAAAACAATTGGCTTACCTCATGCAATGTCTTAGCAAGATGCAAGCAACTCAGCTTCTTGCAATCGGATATCATCGCCTCTTAATAAATTACAAGTACGCGTATGAGCTATCCCGAATAGCTAAAGTAGTCGATCATGAATAATACTCTATTGACCACAGTACAGTTCGACACAGAATTATTGGACACAAAATTATTCGACACCGTACGAGTCGACACTGATTTATTCGGCACCGTACAATTTGACACCAAATTATTGGACACAAAATAATTCGACACAAATTTATTGGACACAAAATTATTCGACACCGTATTACTGGACACACTTTCCGATACCGTGTAATGTTTATAAGTAAATATTTTGTTTGTATCACACATTATCGTACACGTATGGGCGGGACAGAGCTTTGCCTTCCCCTTGCTCCTCTTCCCCAAAAAAATCTAACTCAACCTAACCTTTGGTACAACTATCATTAATTGTCGCAATGCACATTGCTTGTCATTTGTACTGTGTCTAATAGTATTGTGTTGAATCGTACGGTATCGAATAATTTTGTGTCGAATAATTTTATGTCTAATAACTTTGTGTCAAATTATTTTGTGTCCAATAATTTGGTGTCGAATCGTACTGTAATCAAACGGAACACGCCCCTGCCATCAAAGGCTGAGGAAGAGACTTCTAGAAAGCCTAGAGGCTATTTCCTCATGGGACCTCTCCCATCACCTCGAAGTTCATGACGGGCTACCGCCTTTCCTTGAAGCCTAAGCTCCTCTATGGCAGAAGAAAGTGCCACAGCTTCTTTCCGCCACTAGTGGGGTTACGTACAATGAAACGTGCAAGTCACAACACCTACTCACCCTCCGTGTAGTCTCGGCGTCAAACCTCCAAAAAGAGACGCCATCTAAGATTGCGCTGCAATGCTCAGTCTGAAGACTGACCTCTCTTAATAACAGGGGCCTTCCCGCCCCAGTGGACTAACGATTCTTCAAGGACAAGAGTCCTGACCGCTCCTTCTTAAGCTCTGAAGGACTTCCCAGCAGAGCAGCGAGGGCACTCTTCGTTGGGATTTGGTTTTCGGAGCCGCCTTTTTTCTTTTCCGCTGCCGCCGCCGCCGTCGCCGCTTTCTTCGATGCTTTCAGCACCGGAAATCCGGACGCGGTGGACGTCGACGCCTGCGATGCTGCAGACTGCACCTTTGGTGTCGCAGCCGGCACCGGAAGTTCTCTCGCTACTACCTCTATTGAGGAGCCCCTATCCGATGAGGCAGCGGCCGAGGCCAGCTGACTCGTGGGAAGGTCCCCGGAACCGCTTCATAATTACGGGAGAAAGAGCCGAACAGGCCGGCCCCTCTAAGTGCCGGGCTGAGCGGTCAAAGTCCGAGCAAAGTGAGCACCTCGGCATCTTCGCTCTGCATGCTCCGACACGATGGCCTGGTTCGCCGCAGCGATAGCACTTATTGCTGCGGTTCACCGTGGAGGTGCACAACCGCTACCCGGTTTGCAGGCGGTGGCATCTCACTTGTCTAGGCGGGAGGTTCTCAATGAGGGCTTGCACCCAGCGACAGCCTCCAATCGGCCAGAGCTGCCGCCAGTTACTTTTGAGCGACAGTATCGTCGAAACTCGTCACTCGGACAGCTCCGGACTTGGCGGATCGCCCGACCTCGACCCCAAGTTCGCCGCAGCGACTACTTTTCTCTCGTCGCCGGAGACTTTGTAACGGAGCCGATTTTCTATCGGCTTCGCCCGGCCTTCCGCCTGCCAGACAGCTCGGTCGGCTCCAGGGTTCAGGAGGAGGGGAAGGGACAAAATTGCGACACTCGTTTTGATTAATTCTGAAATGTAGTGTGGTTTATTCCATGGAGTAATAACTATTTTACAAATGTCGGTAACTCCGCGATTTTGATCGCTGAGAGCGATTTGTTTTCAGGTGATTTGCGTGCTTTTTGTCGCGCGTTATGTGTGAGAAAACGGCGGCGAGTCGAATGCTTTTACTGACGGCGCTTGTTGGCATAAAGATGACGGTGCGCGGTCGGATACTTAATTCTAATCTTAAACCTACGGTTGGTTGTCGGTATATACACGCGGGGTAAACAATATATACACTCGGGGTTATTCTATCGGGGTGCAATGGCCTTGATTCGTGCGGCCGGTGTAGTCGGTCGAGGGTGCCGAGATGTCCCCGGTCGGGGATGCGACCGTTGAGTCGTGAGAACGACTGTTTTTGTTGGGGCGGTTACAACGGCCGATTGAGTATCCGGGCTCCTAGAGCCGGCGGCGACGACGTGCGCCGGAACGCCAGGTGAGTCGAGACTACGCCTAGACCGGACGGTCAGGATGTGCCCGAGACTACGCCTCTGACACTGGGTGAGTCGAGATTACGCCTCGACCGGACGGTCAGGATGTGCCCGAGACTACGCCTCTGGCACAGAGTGAGTCGAGACTACGCCTCGACCGGACGGTCAGGATGTGCCCGAGACTACGCCTCTGACACCGGGTGAGTCGAGACTACGCCTCGACCGGATGGTCAGGATATATGCACCGAGACTATGCCTCGGCTTCTAGGATTGCTCTTGGAGACACTGCCTTTAGAGCTCGGGAAAAGGAACTGGTCTCGACTGCCGAAATCGCTCGGCTTATATACCCCGGAGCGGCCTACGGTCCGTCCGGGGTCGGCGTGCGATACGCGCTTGTTTGCGTGCCGTGTCACGCACCTGTGCCGTGTCGCACCGGCACAGGTCTTCTCTTGTACACGTGCGTTCTTATTCTATAATTCCGCGCCCTAAACTATCGGTTAGTCCGCAGGGGAATAGGAATTATATAGGAAGGTTGGCGGAATTATGGTAGGCGCGTGTGTTGATCTGTACGTATACTTTTATTTAATAAATGTGATAGATAAGAGTAATAATGGCAGAATGGTAATAATAGAACAAGAAAAGAATAACATATAAAAATACTAGGAAAATAACATATATACACTATATACACAAGCGATTCCCGTCACAACTTGAAGCATCATGCTTCCGGCGACGGTCCGCCTCGCATGGACGTCAGCAATGCCGAGCTCATCTAGGCGGATAGAAGCTCGACACAGCCGCATAATCGCGGCGTAAGAGGCGTTCTCTCTCTTATGTAGGAGAGTGACTGCCGCAGTCACCGGCACTTTTACGCGCGGCTTCTGCTTCGCAGCACTCTTCTTCCCGATCGCAGGCGCGTGACACTTAGTCCCAAATTTGTGGGCAGCGGAGGGAGGTCTCGCGTTGCGGTCTCACCAAGGCTTTGATCGCCCGCTTGGCTTTCTTCCTCGCAACTTAGACCCAGCTGATCGGCACTTGCCGAAATCACGGGCAAGGCAGCGAGACCCGCCGGGCCATCCAAGTGGTCTTCTCACACGACGCGAAACGGGAAGGGGTCCTATCGCTCCCGCCCCGTCGCGCTTTACTCACTGACCTTGCAGCCTCTCTTCGAGAGAGTGGAGGCCTGAGTCTCTCCAATCTCCGCGTAATAAATGCATTAATTTTGGACTCGGGAACTTAACCTAATCTAAACAATTAAAGAATCTTTTAAGGCTCCGAAGTTTGCAAACTAATAAATATATATTTGGTCATGAGAGTCGTTCGCTAGGTGTTGTGCGGAAATTATACGTGTATATATATACATATATACGTGTTCACGTGTAAATTTTTACACGTGAAATTCGAATTGTAATAACAATTCTAAAATTCATATAGGATGCTATACTTGCATCTCGTATATGAGAAATCCCAAATATCCCCTAATTGAAATTAATTAAATAGGGGGTATTTGGGATTTCTCATATACGAGATGCAAGTATAGCATCCTATATGAATTTTAGAATTGTTATTACAATTCGAATTTCACGTGTAAAAATTTACACGTGAACACGTGTATATGTATATAAATATATACACGTATAATGTCCGCACAACACCTAGCGAACGGCTCTCATGACCGAATATATATTTATTAGTTTGTTAACCTAATCTAACCTAACTTAATTTAACCATATGTCACTAAAATATCATTAATAACATATTTTTATTAACAAATTTTAATTATTATACACGGATACCAGTATTTGGCTTGCACTGCCTTTATTCTTATTTCTTTTGAATTTCACGAGTTTAGAATCAATATCATTACTGTCACAATGCATAGTGCTTCATTTGTGTAACATTGTACATGTGCAATAATGTTCTGTGCAAATGATCACAATAGACAATAGGAATCTGCGCAAAACTTTAAGTTCTTATTTCTCCACAGAGCACAAAATCGCAGCGGAAGTGTAACATTCTTTGTTTTTAGCCGAGCCAGGAGTCAACGACGAGGACATGACAAAGAACTCTATTTTTTTTTTGTTTTTTTGAACCATTTTATATATATATATATTTTTTTTTACTTTTTTATTTTATTTTATTTTATTTTTTCATATTGTTTTTTACAAATTTATAAAAAACGTTACATAAGTTTGGGAAAGAGAATATCGAGTAAACAAATTGTTCTCTCTTTAACTGATTAACACTTTATTAAAAAAAGAAAGGAAGATTGCCAAGTACACGATACGATAATGTTCGCGCGTAGTAATACAAGTTTCTTTCTTCTTCTCCCGAGCTTCCTTTTGCTCCTGCTGCTCCCTCGACTCTGCTTCTCCTCGCTCGAGCGCTACCGCACTTCTCTTCTCCTAACCTAACTATTCGGTTGCGCATTACCGTCAAGCGACCGCGCCGTCAGCTCCATCTGAATTTCCCGCATAAATTACGCGGGGAAGAAACTCTGGCGAACTTATAATTAGCGTCTCTCTAGTAAGAGTTTACTATATTAGGCTAGTACAAAGAAAGAAAAAGTGTTCTATTACCTTTCCTATTATTTTATTTTTTTCAAAAAGTATTGGTTCTATAGAAAAACTGCATAAAACATAAATGATATATTTTTTCAAGAGCTACAACTTTTATTTTAAACATTTTTTTGTACTATAAATATTTATTAAAATAACTGTAAAATAGAAATATATTTTTAGTTGTGACTTGAAAATGACCTTGTCGATAATTTTTAATATCATATTTGTGATCAATGCACTAAAATATAATAATATAATCAACAAAAAATTCGAAGGGTTCCGCTTTTCGGAACTTCACCTCTCGATTATTGTTTAAGTTAAAGTTAAATTATTAAAAATCATTATATTGTAAAAAGCAAAAACTAAAGTTTTTTTTATTTTAATAGAAAAAGATTTTAAAGGTTTTGTCAAATTATATATATTTTTTTAAGTATTGCAACGCAAACGTTTTGCAAAAAATAACTTCAAACATGTAAATATTAAGTAACCTATAGACAAAAAAAAGAACAGTTTTTTACCAATAACAATCTACTCCAAAGAAAATCACAGTAAAGATAAGATTATAGTTAAAAACTACGCGAAATTTCAAACGGATAGCTTATGCTGGACATTTTTGCACATTAAACATAAATATATATTAAAATATATT
>NW_018020877.1:131986-140660 GCF_002006095.1 Pseudomyrmex gracilis | reverse complement strand
TATTACACAAATATATATATTAATATATTATATAATAATATATTATATATATTAATATTTAATATATATTAATATATAGTAATATATATTTTTAATATATATATTAATATATGTTAAAATATATATTGTGACGTGGTAAAACTACTGCTGATGCACTTGCTCACTTCGGTCACAAAAGACTCGTCTCCGAGGCCCGAACTCGCACACAGGGATGTGCGCTAATCCTCCAGGACAAAATAATTCATTGAAAGGAATTCTAAATTGGCGTTTATTTCTCTTATCAAAACGAATATTGTAAGCGATTAAGAGCGCTGGCCCAAGGACGAGCAAGAGGCATCAAAAGAAGAGGCGGAGAGGCCAGCCGAAACAAAGAAAAAGGCACATAATACGAAGGTCGAAGGGCAAGACCCCAGAGGAAAAACCAAATACATATTCGACGAATCCGTTGAACAGAAAGCAGCAAAGCTATCAGCAAAGTCACACTCAAAGAGAGGTGACACCGCACAACGATCAAAACAGAAGTCGAAAACAACGGTTGTTCCTGGGTAATCCTGAAGAAGGCCGATGGTAAAATCAAATATACCGATCACGACGTAGGACGATACGCAGGCTCGACGCAAAGAACCTATCACTAATGTAATAGGTCGAGCGAATTACCCCCTGCCGTCTTAATCTTTTCACAAACAAAGCTGTCGCCAAACTATAACAGAACCGGAAACGAGCAGCGATTTTAACGCGCGACTTTAGCGAGCGACTTTAGCGAAAGAGTACTAGCGAGTGGAAATAGCGGTAGCGAATTCCACGATTTGTGAAAACGATACGCGACCGAGCCGAGAGATCGTATGCTTGAGCCAACCGTCTCTTGGTTTTTTTTTTTTTTACGCAGTGTGCGCGTGGATCCAGCGAACGGTCGGGAGATCAAGTGCGAGAGACGTAGCGACTGAGAAGATGCGAGTGGCGAAGGAGAGGCGAGAGTGGTCGAGCGAAAGAAGGCGAGGCAGCGGAACGGGTCCGAATCACCGGAGGCGCTATCAGGAAGACAGCACCGGTGAGCTATTGACTCGAGGCCGCCCGTTAATACCTTGTAAAAACGCCACCACTAGATCATTTTGTATTCTGACCTGAAAACACTGGTTCGCTGCTAGTGTCGCGGAGAACTAAAATAGTTCTGCTTAATCAGAGAATCCTGCTTAATAAACAGGAAATTCGAAGCAAGCGAGCAGTTGTAGTCAAGCGGCGATAGTAAATAACTTCTTATGCCACGTTTCGAGCGAGGGAAACATTTTAATTGTCTAAAAGCGACTATTTTGCCTTGGAGGAACGTGCTACTCTATCCATAATTTCGCGTTTGGTATTTTGACGGGTTGGTTAGCAATCCAAGTGCCACGAGTTAGCGGATTGCGTGAGAACCGTCGAGTATCGCGTTAAGATTTTATTCGTTTTTCTACGGCGGTCGATTGACTTGCGAGGGTGCTATCAAGCCGCGTTCGTGATTCCTGCGAGGCAAAAAATTTGCCGGACTTATTCAATCCGTTTATCTGCTATCGGACCGACCAAGTTACGTACTTGAAGAATCCTTCCGTAGCTAGGCTTTGCATTATCGTGTATTATAGCTTCTGAGAAACGCAAGATACTCACTATATCCTAACTATCGACACTTGCGACCGCGCCGCTGTTATTGTAAACAGCTGATTCGGCGTGCGAGACTTACTCCGGTCGTTGACCCAGCGTGCCGAACCGAGCAAACACACGAGGTGTTTGTTTCACGCAACTTTGGTACTCGACAGAAAAACAGTAGAACTCTTGCGACATATGTTAAACTCGCGCTGACGCACAGTGGTCCAAAATCTCAAAAACGTGGTCAAAATATGAAATCGTACTTCAATTTAGACAAAAGTTGGTATCCCGAAGTTTTTGAGGTCGCTGATTATGAATCTGAAGTCAAAAGTTTAAAAAACAAAATGCCGGATCCCAAAAACATAGTCAAAATATGAAATCATACTTCAATTTAAACAAAAGTTGGTATCCCAAAGTTTTTGAGGTCGCTGATTATGAATCTGAAGTCAAAAGTTTAAAAAACAAAATAGCGGATCCCAAAAACATAGTCAAAATATGAAATCGTACTTCAATTTAAACAAAAGTTCGTATCCCGAAGTTTTTTTAATCGCTGATTAAAAAAAACCTTAAAAATTATCCTACATGTTTAAAATGTATTATAATATTGTCAATACATTAAACATGTAAGACAATTAATAGAAAACGCGAATATTTAATGGTTTCTTAACTTGTCCAAAAAAGGAATATATATTTGGAGATCTCATTGTATAAAATAACCATACAACTAAAGTTGCAGAAAGTAGCAGCTAATTTTTACCAATTTTGCTAGATAAAAGTATAACCTACAAGCCTAAACAAAAATTTTGGTGGAATATTGCGGGATATATAACTTTGTGTCTATATTTGTAAACATTTTCAGAAAAGTTTTAGCGTTTTTTTTATAAACAATGTTATCATTATACAATCTTCAACCCGACAATTTTAGTTATTTCAATGCGAATAAATATTCTACTTACCTCCAGGAATAGCATCCATTTTACAAAATTAAAATCACTTATTTTTTCCAGAAGTTATGCACTTTTAAAGTATACGTTTATTTTCGTACTGACGCACACAACACGCTGCTCAAACGAAAGCCAACTTTGAATTAAAGCATAGACTCAGGTACAAAAGATAAACCCTTCTCTCTTTTGCCATTCAATAGGCACATTGTCACTGTAGCCAACTCAACAGTTAGAATTCTCTAGATCAAAACTTTATTTTTGGGGTTTTGACCACGATTTTGAGATTTTGGACCACTGTGTGACGTGACGAAATTCGGCGAATTCCGTCTAGTACGATCAAATTCTTTTGTATATCCGCATACCGGTCCCCGAGACATAGTCTCCCGTCCACCGACGGACTCTGTATCAAATTTCATTATTTT
The DNA here is from genome assembly GCF_002006095.1 of Pseudomyrmex gracilis. Classification (NCBI taxonomy): domain Eukaryota; kingdom Metazoa; phylum Arthropoda; class Insecta; order Hymenoptera; family Formicidae; genus Pseudomyrmex; species Pseudomyrmex gracilis. The sequence goes on along the minus strand of NW_018020877.1, from coordinate 137,677 downwards.
ATATTTATCTCTAGACTCAAGAATAAATTCATTGTTTTCTATTTTATCTCAAATTAAACCTCGCGTTATTTATTTTGATTCCATCGGCTTATCTTTTCTTCCATATTACCCCGCTTCTCTTTGGATTAAAGAGCTAGTCGGTTTGAATTCCTTTTGCGGGACGTCTGATAATTGGCACGCGAGTCGCGTGCCTGGCGCCCAAACTGACATCCGAAAGAAAGTAGACAAAAAAGCAGCGAGAACTTTGTGAAAATTAATGCTTTATTTAAAAAAAGTCGTAAAAAACATGTCACTGAAAGTATTGCCCATCGCTAGCCACTACTGTTTTCCATCTTTCTAGCAGCATTTGAATTCCACGTCGGAAAAACGACACGTATTTTGAGGCTATCCAAGAATCGGCCCATTTTTTGGCTTCTTTATAAGAATAGAAGTGCTGCTCAGTCAGGCCATGTGCCATCGATCGAAACAAGTGATAATCGGAAGGAGCAATGTCTGGTGAATACGGCAAGTGGGGTAGGACTTCCCATTTAAGCGTTTCCATGTAGGTTTTCACCGGTTGTGCAACATGTGGCCGAGCGTTGTCATGTTGCAAAATCACTTTGTCGTTAAATAATATTTTAAGGCTCGTGAAAATGTCATACAAGAATATAAGGACGATACGAGCCATTCCCAGGATGTTGAGCAGGAACTTGAACGTGCATACATATATGTATACATCTATAACAAGTATTACTTGTAAATTTGTATGGCACGGTAAGCCGGAGATTCCAGGTTCGACTCCTGGCCGAGGAGTTTTTTTCGCAATATTTTAAAAATTAGTTAGGGGGGTATTCGGGGTCTTTCATATGTGAGATGCAAATCCCGCATCCCGTATGAATTTACGAATTGAATTTTCAATTCAAAAAACTTACTTGTAAAAATTTACAAGTAATACTTGTTATAGATGTGTACATATATGTATGCACGTTCAAGTTCCTGCTCAACACCCTGGGAATGGCTCGTATCGTCCTTATATTCTTGTATCATTTTGTCGTGTTTCTGCTCGTATAGCGGCCGTTTTTCCTTTGATGCTCGGCTCAAACGCATCAATTGTAGTCGATAGCGATCTCCCGTGATGGTTTCGTTCGGTTTGAGCAGCTCATAATAAACTACACACAGCTGATCCCACCAAATGCAGAGCAGAATCTTCAAACCATGGATATTCGACTTTCTCGACGATGTTGATGCATGGCCGAGCTTACCCCACGATCTTTTACGTTTAGGGTTATCGTAGTGTATCCACTTTTCATCGCCAGTCACGATACGATGCAAAAAACCTTTCCTTTTCTGCCGTTGAAGCAGTTGTTCACACGTGAAAAAACACCGTTCGACGTCTCTCGGCTTCCACTCGTACGGTACCTAATGTCTTTGCTTTTGAATCATTCCTAATACTTTCAAACGTTTCGAAACTGTTGTGTCATCTACTTCTAATGATTCTGCAAGTTCAGCTAGCGTCTGACATAAGTTTTCATAAAGTAATACCTCCAATTCTTCGTCTTCAAACTTTTTCGGTGCGCCAGAGCGTTCTTTATATTCAACATTAAAGTCATTATTTTTCAAGCGTCTAAACCAATCTCTGCATGTTGTTTCCGACAGAGCATGGTCGCTGTAAATCTCAACAAGAATTTTGTGTGCTTCAGCTGCAGATTTTTTTTGAATAAAATAATGCAATAAAATTCCCCGCAAATACTCTTTTTTTGGCACAAAACTCGACATGTTTAACACTATAAAAAAAAAGTTGTTTACATTTCGGCGAAATGACATACACTGAATTTTAAGCTTGCCTATGGTACTTTCTTATAGATGCGTTATATACCATCTTAAACTACACGCACGTAGTTCTGGTAACGCCATCTGTTGGGAAACAGCGAGAACTTATTAAAGGTCCTAATACTCACGGAAAAAAAGTTAAAGCGTTTTCTTTCTATAGACACAATTATGTTATTATATACTGTTCTTCTATTCTATATTGTTTTTTAATGTATATTGTTTTTCAACAATAAAACAGGTTTTACAAAAACTGTTTTGTAGTTTACATGATAACAGAAAAAAAGTTAAGGCATATTCTTATTTTTGACACATGTTGGTGTAATATTATATTTTTATTCAATATTGTTTTCTATTGTATATTGTTTTTCAATATAATAACGTACAAAAGGTTACTTTGGTGCTACTTTTTGATATTACTTCTTTTGTAAAACAGGTTTTTAGAAAATGAATGTTTTGTAGCCCACAAAATATATCATAAAGATATCTGGAAAATATCTAAATATCAGAATATCTGATTGCGTAAATACTAGTCAGATATCACTGAGATATCTGAAAGATGTTTTCCAGATTCTAAAAAGGCATGATTATTTCAAGCCTTTCTAAAATATATCTGATTTTGTACTAAATATTAGAGATTTATATTTCATTATATTGCATAATCGGATTTTATAATTATATTCCATAGATGAAACATGTGATATTATAAAAATGTACGTTTTAAAAATAAGTAATTTAATAATATTTATTGTAAAAATAATCATTTTACAAAAGTAACACACGTATATTCTAGAGATTATAAAACAACGCACGCATATACATAAACAAAAGTACAATCTCATACATATTATATGCAGAAATTGCAAGAGTAATCTTGTAATTTATATCACATTCATAGATAAAGAAAGCTTAAGAGATCGATTTTTTCATTTGATAAATAAACCATATCATTATATTAAGAAGAACAAATCTTAAAATTCAACCATTTAATCATTTTTTGTCATAGTTATTAACATATAATTATTATAAGTATTAACATACCAATGTTTTCAAACGATTTCTTTTCTGATATCTTTATATTTATCTTATTTAATAACACAAAGCAAAATTTTTAACTGGTAAACGGTGTCGCTTTTTTGCACTGATGAAAATTAAAATAAAAATATAAAATTGTATACATCATAACAAATTATAATGCTACAAAAAATAAATTATCACAGTAGTGTACATACAATATTACAATAGTGTGTAGAAAAAAATAAATTGTAAAATATGAATATAGCAAATATACATATTTAGCATATATATATTGTGAGCGACTTTATTTTACTGCAATTTCTCTCGTCTCGGGTGGTGTACGAGAGTGTCACACACTTCGGCACGTCCTCGGTCGTATCCAAAAAAAAGTCTCAAATAATATAATTGGGCGCCAGCCGTGAAAATCACGCCGCACAAACGCACGTCAACAATATCTCAAATTATAATAATCATAATCGCAAATTACCTTGGACGTGACGGCAATCTCCCGCAAAAACACTCGGCAACTCAGATGCTGAAACAGAGAGGCGGGTGTTCAGGAGGCGACTTTAGGCACAGAGAAGAAAGAAACTCAGCTCAGTAAATATAACATAACAAAGTACAAGAATATATTTAAATTACAGGGAAGACACAAGTGTAGCGGCCTTTCGCTTCTTTACAGGAGCGGGATTAGCAGAATATGATATCGGGGCCGGCACGCGACGGTCACGGCACGCATACACGGCGCGTAAACAACAAAGATCGTGGATGGTCAATACGCGAGACGCGGCGCGATTTGGCAGCGACCTTCTTGCTGCAAGCTAACGGCAGAGTACATCGAAAAATTCGAGAAAAGATACAACGATGACCAAAATTGTTAGAGCGGGAAATTATTTCGGCGACGGCAAGCTACGGCGCGCGACGGGAACACGGATCGGCCTATTCACCTGCTGACTTAATCTTCAAGCGCGCTGGTGTAAACACGATAGGTTTGGAATGTACTCGGCAGAAAAAAATAACAACGGCACGGCTCGAGACCATCTACGATAAGGAACTCACAGAGATAGACTGACTTACTACTGCACGGGAACAAAAAGGTTGGTTAGTTTGGTTTTATAACGGTTAGGGGGCCTTTAGTACCCATACGCCATTCTGCTAGATAATTTTTTATTTTTGAACGAGGTTGTGCAGTATTCTGCTACCACGCGATACACGGCCGTCTTTCACAGTAGGCGTGCCTATCTGTGTCGGGCTTTTGCTCAAGATGTTGTGACTTGTGATCGCCTTGTGGGAGGGGAATTAATTTGGTATTACACCCGAATTAATTTTTGGAGGCTCGATTTAGTTCGCCGATCAACCGATAAACTCGGTTGAAGGGGACTAGCCCGGAAAAAAATCCTTAGGTGATAAGCGGATTCGAACTCGAGACCTCCGGGTTCGCGGCCCCTGCACTCAGGCTGCGAGACCACTGGGCCGGTACGGGAACAAAAATATATAATGAACAAAAATACGAATTAGACAAGACGGCACAATACACGAAGGACTGTTACGACCGTGAAAAGAGAGAGCGATCTTTACAAATCTCACTAGCGCGACACAATATCTGCGAATTAGCCAACTAACATATCTCGCGATAACAACCGGCACGATTACTTCCGCGTCGAATCCGTGATACTAAACACCGGAATTCGAATCGTCGGAGCAGTATAAACGGCAGAATTGAGACGCGGCACGAAGTTGCAGGGGTGAGAAAACCTGGCGGCACTCACGTTTCGTCGGCAGCTACTATGTTGGCTCCGGCACTCTCGTCCTTCTTGACCGAACTATTTCCGCCTCGGTTCCTTCTCGGGCCAGCGATGAGAAATACCGCGCACGCTACCGTTTTTCCTCCAATACTTACGCACACATAGACGTTCGGTCTATCCGTGTAACTCGGCTCTCTCGGGCCGAGAGCGGCTGACGATCGGCACTAATTATTCCACGTGGCAATGGCACACACAAAAGCAAGGGAAGCAACTCCCGCGGCCCACGTCTCACTTTGACGGTACGCAGTGATGGGATTTCGAGCCCGCGCACGCTACTATTTTTTCCTCTCTACTTACGCACACATAGACGCTCGGTCTATCCGTCGGTGCTGCCGAGTTACACGGATGAACCGAGCATCGCGGAAGCCGAATGCCATAAACTCGACGAATACTCAGTGATGGGAATTCGAGCCCGTGCACGCTACCGTTTTTCCCCTTTTACTTACGCACACATAGACGCTCGGTTCAAACCGGTGCCCTTCGAAGCGCCACGCAACAAAGAAATAGATCGCTCTTTCTAAATAATGAGAGACGCAAGCCTACCGTCTTCCCTTTGGCCATGTAAATTACACTGGGACGGATACCGAAAAGGTGTCCGTATATATATTATATATACAAGGTGGGGCATTTAAATTGAGACAACCGAATATTTCAAAAACAAAGTATTTTATAAAAAAATGTTTCAGACAAAAGTTGTTATATTTTGAGGAAGAAAGAGTACTGCATTAATGTTTTTTAAGTTCGTGAACGCCTTCAAGGTCATTTGAAGGTAAACTCAATTGTTTTGAAAAATGTTACACTAATTCTGGGACACCCTGTATATATATATATACAGGGTGTCTGATAATGACCGTCTAACCGCTCGTAGGCAGATAGAAGGGATTATTCTGAGTCGAAAAGTCCTGAACCATTTTTTTTCTATTACATATGATAAAGGAGTAATTATTGAATAAAGTAAGCCAATCAGCGCCGACCTTTAGCCGAACGCACGTCAGTGAGCCGCGCGCCTGATGTGCGTGAGCGCTCTGCGCGGCTCACTGACGTGCGTTCGGCTAAAGGTCGG
>NW_018020877.1:108559-131791 GCF_002006095.1 Pseudomyrmex gracilis | reverse complement strand
GTTTTCAACACAAGAAATTGTTTTTTTATTGATGATGTCAAAAACATCGTCATTATTATTTTTAAAATCAGTAAAAGTAGTAGTAGTTTCACTTTTTTTACTGTCATCTACAAGAGAGAAAACTTCTTCGATTTCAGGTACATGTCTATGAAAATTTTGATTTCTGTCAGTTTGATGTTTTGACTCCCATCTGTCAAGAAATTAATAAAAGTAAGAATAAATAATAAGAAAAAATAGTTGATAGAGTAAGTTAATATTTACGTTTTAGCTTGACCAATTGATTGGCGAATAAATTCTTTAATGCTTCCAATAATATCTTCCTCAGTTGCATCAGCTACAAATGCTCTTCCTTCATGTATAATATGCCTAGTTGAACCTAATAATACAATTATAAAAAAATGATACTATGTGAGGAACTTATCTTGCAAAGAAATTTTTGAAAAATAAAGTTTAAAATAAGTAATATATATTTGTTAAAATAAAAGGTAGAAAATAAGGACGAAAAAAATAAATTATTTTCGAAATATAAGCATTGAGGAAAACAAAAAAGATTAGAGTTTAGCAAAACAATATTCTATTAATATCTATTTGTATTATAAAACAGAATAATCTACTTTTCAGTATTTTTATAAAAATACTGAAAACAAATAGCCGAAACACAAGAATGTCGGTAAAATTAAAACAAATATATATAGAAAGTTGCCTTAGGAATAGTCTGTTAGTTAGTTGAATAGTTTTTCATATAAATAGATCTTCATTAGAAAATATTTTCTCGGTTTTTTAAAACTAGATTTTAATCAAACCTTCAAATGATATTATAATAATATATAATTATAACAACTAATATTAATAATACATAATACATAATTTTTATTAATATTACCCGTCGACGCAACAATATTAAATTACTTTTTGATAAAACTTACAAATTACAACATTCACTACTCTTTTAAGGAGATTGAATTGCATCTTGCCTTTTTCTCCATGCCAGCTGTATTTTTTTGAGAGAGTGCAATGAATAATTCTTTTTAAAATTGCCATTGAAATTTTTTCCACTTATTTTGGACATGAGCAAGATCTAGAAGACAAGTATTAAAAAACTATTCATCAAAAGAAGAATCCAGAGAAAGAACAACATACTAAGTCTTTGACTATACATTATTTTAAATCGGAGTTACTAATATCTGTTCTAAAGTCTGTTGGTTAATCACAGCCATTTCATTTTTCAGAAAAATAGCTGTAATTAGCCAATATAAGAATTACAGAGTTTTTAATCTCAATTAAGAATAAATAAGCAATATAGTTGAGGATTTTAATTAACTTAACACTTTATTTTGTTACGTCATAGACTTCACAGTCTCCTTTTTTTTGCAACGTGGGAACGGTATTCTGGTCCTAAGGATCGTAACTAACTGTAATCTTAGATGTAAACTTCCTGGATGGAGAACGAGGAGTCGGTCAGTAGCGATAAACGAATTATAATCAGTTTGCACGCGGGGTATTGCCATGACAAGTAAACGGATTTGATTTCTAACTCGCAGTAAGACAAAGAGTAATAAAAATTTTCACTTAGTAACCGAGGCGAGTAACTCGAATCGGGCGGGTGGAAATCAAAGATCCTCTTATCTCCGGAAAAATAGTTAAAATCAAAACCAAGTTAGTGGGCAGTCGTGCAAATTTAAACACGATAGCGTGAAGCCGATAGCGAATTTTAAACAAAAGATAATTAGGCCGACTTGACTGGCGCCGATGATTGGCGCTCTCGCTTGTGCGGATCTGCAAATCAAAATCCAATTTTTTATCTACGTAATAAGAAGGGATTCTAAATTGTTTGATTGGTAAAACCCAAGTGTCTGGGTGCCGAAAAACCGAGTATAAAAGCTGGAACTCAGAGCCGAAAAAAAACAGCTTTATTTTTTTTTCATTCAGTAGTCTGCTGTATAGTATTGGGAGTACAAATTAGTTCGGTCCGTTTCCAAAAGATGGCTTCGGCTGTTGTGAATGGTTTATAGTGACAGCTGATTTTGGCGGTTTCAGAGAGGTTAGACATCTGCTAATAATATTCACTTTATATCGCTTTGAAGTTCATACAAAAACCTTGATTTTTACTGTGTTTAAAATGTCGAATTTTGTGTTAACCAAGCAGCATTTGCGGGAGGGTTTAATTTTCTGCTTTAATTGGAAGGAAAGTGCAGCTAAAGCCCATCAAATGCTTGCCGAATTTATGGTAACACTGCTCCAACTGATAATCATGTAGGGAATGGTTTCGACGTTTCAAGAATGGAGATTTCAGCGTTGAAGACTTCGCTCTGGACAGTCAAAAAATTCGAAAACAAAGACTTGGAGGCATTCCTCGAAGAAGATCAGAGTCAAACGTAAGAGGAGTTTGCAGAATCATTGGGAGTAACTCAGCAAGCCATTTCTGTACGATTGAGAACGATGAGAATGATTCAAAAACAAGGAAATTGGGTGCCTTATGAACTGAAACCGAGAAACGTTGAAAGACAATTTTTCACTTGCGAGTTGCTGATTCAAAAGCAACAACAAAAAGATTTTTTGCATCGGATTGTGACTGGAAATGAGAAGTAGATATTCTACGATAATCCCAAGAAGAAAAAATACTATGCTAAGCTCGGCCAATCGTTGCCATCGATCTCAACATCAACACCAAAACAGAACATTCATAGTTCGAAGATCATGCTCTGTATCTGGTGAGACCAAAAGGGTGTTGTTTACTAAGAGTTGCTGAAACCTGGCGATTCCATTACAGGCGATTTGTATCGGCTACAAATGATTCGTTTGAGCCGTGCATTGCGAGAAAAACAGCCGGAATATGAGCAAAGACATGATAAAGTTATTCTTCTTTATGACAACGCTCGGTCTCATGTCGTAAAAAAATATTTCGAACCGTTCAAATGGGATGTTTTACCGCACCCGCCGTATTCTCTGGACATTCTTCTGATTACTGGTTGTTCCGAAGGATGCAGCACGATTTGGCAGGTCACCGGTTCACTTCTTTCGCAGAAATCGAAAATTGGCTCCAAACTTGGATCGCCTCCAAAGACGAGTCATTTTTTCAAGATGGAATTCGAAAATTACCTGGAAAATGGGAAAAAGTAGTAGCCAGCGATAGAGAATACTTTAATTAATCTGTTCATTCATTTTGTTTTGAAATAAATGCATTTTTGAACACAAAAAAACGGAACGAACTAATTTGTACTCTCAATACGTCGCAAATTTTTTTAAGAAGATTAACCGTGCGCTAGTTGGTGCAACAGTGACAGGTTGTGGCAGTGTCGTGATAAAAGGCAACCGAGTCAGGAGCCGAGCTAGCTTGCCGAATTCGCAGTCCTGGTCAAGGTGGAAATTTGATTGTTCACCGAAGAATTGCAGCAAGTAGTAAGTCGAAATAATAATATTAGTGCGATAAGACAACCGGTGGTTCCATATTGAACTTTAAACTTTAATCCTCTGTTTCAATTGAAGCGACTATCATCCGGAATATTTAATTGCGTTGAGCTGGCAATTCTCATTTTTGTCGGAGTAGCGACTCACGACCTTGCGTGTCGTTCCGAGCCGCTGCTGATTTCCATTCCTGTCGGACTAGCAACTCACGACCTTGCGTGTCGTTTCGAGCCGCTGCTAACTTCCATTCCTGTCGAACTAGCGACTCACGGTCTTGTGAATCGTTCTGAGCCGCTGCCGACATTTTTTTCCGGTCCGTCCTTTGTGGTGCTAAACAACATAAGCTAAACCACGTTCCGGAAATTAGTTATAAAAGTATGCAGCGTTAGTTAATGAAATTTAATTACGTTTTTAAACGAAACCCCGGAAGTATCTAAAATCTCAAAACGCAATCATAACAAGGTGCAACCGCTGCAACCAGGCTCTTTGGCGCAGAGACGCTGCCAGTCGAGACAATCAACAAACTTACGAAACTAATAATAAGCCGGAAGAACCAACAGATAGCAATTATCAAAATGTACAACATACATAGATACATTCGACTCCACATCGGACTCATTTGCCTCCTCCCTCTTCTCCACCGCCTCCTGCGCCTTCTCCACCTCCTCCGTCTCCATCACCTCTTTTAGAATTTCTCTCGTATTTTCCAGTAGTTTCTGGAGAAATTCCTGATTTCTCCTCTACCCCTTCTCGTCACTATTCTCTCTCTCTCTTTCCGCTGGATCATCCGAATCTGACATTCAATCAGAAGACAAAGAAGAAGAAAAAGACCTTTTACTTCGCTAATTGTCACATGTTATATTGCTTGCTAATGCTTTTCCTCGCCGATTTTCTTTCTTCAAAAAATAAATTAATTCTTGAGCTTTAAAGGAAATTTCCTAATTCTCTCTGTCATACCGTTAGTACTCTTCTCTCATCACAATATTCTAGTTAAATTTCCCGGTTTCTCCGAAATTTGTGAAGTTCCTATAAATTATTTCTATCGATTCTATCCTCGTCCTTCAGTTGTAATAAAAGAAATAATAGAAGTGACTTCGGACGACTGAGTCACATACATACATACATACACACACACTCATGCGTACACAGACATTTGACACCCGTAGAAACCACAGCATCGCGACCATATGTAAACGGTAACGCACAGATAAATTGAATAAAAATGTTAGTAGAGTGGTGTTACGTCCTAAGCCTATGGTTACGGTCGGACATTAGTGGACTTTAGTCGGACATTAGTAAACTTCACATTCAAGCGAACGTGAAGTCTATCCCGGCACACTGACAAAGATAAGGAAGTCAGGAATGCGCGGGTCGAGCGAGACAGTTCGGCAACGCAGACAGGCCAACGGAGTTATCCGATTTTTCTCTGTCCGACGTATTTTTACTCGTCGATTCCCTTTTAGGTCTAAGACGCAAGTCTCAATTACCAAGGACGGAACCACGCGACGAGGAACAAACAGATGGTTTAATGAGTGTGGTTTACTAGTGGATTGTTAGTTAGACGAGATCCATAAGAATTAAATTAATTAAAGCCGGATTTTGTTATGAAAATATTAAGACAATCGTTTATTCAAATAGAATTGTTAATATTATAATACAAATCGAAGAAAAGACATGAGTAAGCTTCATATAAACTTGCGTTAAATTGACACGTACAGACGGTTCGGGTTCGATAATGTATCTTACCGATGGCATTTCTTTCTAATTGTTACAATCGGCGAAATGTTTAACTGGAGTGAGATTGAGATTATTGAGCTGGATTAGGATTAATAGAGAATCTCGAGACCGGAGCGTGTTTACAAGAAATCATTTCTTTGCAAAATACACTGACACTAATTAGCTACGGGTTGTCGGTCGGATCTGTCTCCGCAAGAGATCGTAAAATGAGAAGGATTTATAGTTCGGAAAATTCTATTCTAACATAGGCGCTGTTCATTTGACTATGTGTGAGTAGCAAATCGAGATAATCAAGTAAGAGTAGATCACTATTATTGGATTATTGATCTGATAAATGTTTACGATCGCGTTAATACAGTACACGGAATTGTAACGTTACGTTGTGTATCAAGAATTAGAATTGGTTGTAAGAATTGATGATCCTGACTGCTGCTCATGGCAAAATGCAAAATATATATGTGTCTGTATTAGTGAGACTTACAATGTACTCGGTGATATATTTTGGGTGATAGCGGTGCTAGTAATTGGCAACGTCGCTCGATGTTTGGTCGTAGCTGTTTTGTTTGGATTCGCGCTACTCGCGGATGATCGGAAGTGGAGTCGATGGCGCTCTCAGGAGGTTTGACGAATGAGGTTTATGAATATTTTTTTTAAATATTTGGTGACCATAAAAAACATGACTTTCTAAGTGTCACTATGCTATATACTGAAAATTCCGTATGTGACACTTATGTAATTATACGTAAGAGTAAGTGACGATATAATAGTGATTATATAATATCAACATAAATTTTATTTTATTCTTATTTTTATATATATAATATTTTATATTTTTATATTTCCATTTAATTTTAAGATTTTTTAGCCATTCCGATATTCACTGTCAATACTACAAATCTATACTTCTCGTCACGTGTGCTATAGATTTCTAGTGCTGGCAGTAAAGATCGAAACGCAGCCTATGTAAGTACGAGAAAGAGAAAGAAGGAAGAAGAGAGAAGAAACATACGAGCCATGCACGAGAAATAGGCTAGCAACTAGACACGTTTCTCGCGGCTGGCAGTGTTAACTCTAGCTATTGCTATAGCGAAAGAAAGAGAGCGGTTATGTCTGTCTCCTTCTACTGCTCAAAGTTGGCCGAAGCGCCGAGCGCACACGTACACGGCTGTTTGCCTGTGTGTATCCCCTCCACTTGCTGTTGCATGCTGCAAAGTCTTAAAAGTGGCATCTCTGATATACGGTCGTGGATCGAGTCTACGCGGCTGTCGTCAGCTTGAAGTGCCGCGAAGTATATGAACGGTAATAATAATTCTGTAGATAACCATTTATAATATTTATTGCTGCCGAAACTCCCGTATATTTGCTGCTCTCTCGGCGCGCCACGGTCGCAACAATCCGAGCAAAGAATAGCTTGTTATTCGTGCGCGTAGTGTTTTCATTTTTTTTGTATTTTTGTCGTAATTTATCTTGTGCTGATTCCGTTCATTATTATCGGTATAGCGCGGGTATTTTGGAAAGATTAACTATCATATAAGCGTAGTTTATTGAATACCTTGATTAGAAAGTGCGAATTGTACTAGAATTCGTCGCCGCTAGACCGTATTATTGCGGCATGTCCACTGTCTTGCTCGCGCTAAACGAAGATCGCGCATCTGCCGCGCGCCTTATCTAACGCTCTGCGTATGCCAGCGCATTCCGCTGCATAGATAACACCTCGCGGTTATCCTCGCGCGACCATATAGAACAAAATACGGACACGCGGTCACGAGCAAATATAATACAGCAAACTACCTTCTTCGAATTAGTTGCCGGACATCGTCACTTCACATATGTAAAACTTTCCGTGTTTTTATTGTATTCTTCTTTATAATTGTTTTCTTTTATTTTTTTTGTGTGATTATTTTGTATTGCCGAGATCCGTTCTGGCCGACGACCGACCAGAAACTCCTACAACCCATTGTTATTGAAATATTTCCTAAGTAACACTTAACGAGCAAGTTTCTCTGCCGTTATTTCAAAACACTGCCTGCCACGTTTCTCCGTTAGCGTTCTAAAACTGAACTGCCGATGTACAGACGGTGTCATTAATTCGAAGAATAGGCGCGGGGATCACATAAAAAGTCCAGTTGATCCAAATATCCATTAGTCCCAAAATCGGGTGTCCAGTTGTGGACACCCGATTGCTACTAGTTAGTTAGTACGGCGCCCGTTGGTGCTACGAGCAACCGCCCCGCTTGCCCTCCGATCTCCGCGCCTATTCTTCGAATTAATGACGCCGTCTGTATGTTACCGTCACGTTGAAGTTATTTGCCGTAATACATCTGTTAGAGTCGAGATTTTTGGAATTCGGCGTGTAAAGCCACGTCTGGCGCCCAACCGAATTTGGTGAGTGACATTTAGTTTTTTTGTTTGGAAAGAAACGTGCCAAAGGTGTGCGGCACTTTCGCTAAAAAACCCAAGAGCGAGGTGCACGTCACAATATATATATATATATATATTGTTACGCTGCGGACACCGCGTGCATGTCACTTGCGCCGAGTGAACACCGCGCGAGCGATGCGTCTGTTCGTCGCCGGGCGACGGAGTTGTTGTAAAGAAAACACAAAGCTCGAAGCTGTCACGGCGCGCCTCGATAATTCACCCGGAATTTTATTGTCGCTGTAGTACGTGTTTTAATAAAGTGTTGTAAAGAGAAGTCGCGTTCTTTCCTTGCCGCGGGTGCGTGCGTCGGTCTCGAAGTCTGTCGAAAGGAGTTTTCTCGCTTTTGCGAGTGTAACATTTTGGGGGCTTGTCCGGGATCTGTGAATCGGCGAAATGTCGCTGTTACATTCGCCAAGGAAAACGCGGAACCAGATAACGGCGGGAGCGGTCGAGACGCCGGCAGCGACGGCGGCGGTGACGACAACAGCGGAGGGCGAGACGTTGCGGGCAGTTTTGAAAGAGTTAGAACAAAAACGAGAGGAGCGGCGTCAAAAGAGCGACTCGTTTTTGCCAGAGAGAAAATGAATTCGGAGATTTTCTACGTCGGAAAGAAGAGGAGATGCGTCGTCTGGAGGCGTAGTTCCGGCGAGATACGTCAGGCGAATCGTCTTCTAATTTGTTTTCCGGTCGGGCGAGCGAGTTAACGGGAATTAAAATTAAGAGTTTGACGTGTTTGATGGGAGCGTTCTGTGGCGCGAATTCCTCATCAAGTTCGAATTAGTTGTTTGCGCGAACTGGTGGGATGACGTGGCAAAAGCTACGGTTCTTGCCACCAGTCTGAGAGGGGAGGCGCGTTCGATTGTAGAAGGGTTAGAGGAAAGTTTTACTTTTTCGGGAAATCTGCTCGAAATTTGAGCTGCGTTACGGCGAGCGGGGAATGTTTCAAATTTATTACACACATTTCACAAACTGGAAGCAGAAAAGAAGGTAAGATTTTGCTGCACTTGGGGCAGATTTAAAGCGATTGGCCCGTCTGGTCTATCCGGAGAGTACGTACACAGCGCGTCGTTGAATCGCGGAATAGGCGCGGGACCGGAAAGCAAGCGGAGCGGTTGCTCGCCAACAAGCGCCGTACAAATCGTACGGTCTGCTTGCTCTCCGATCTCCGCGCCTATTCCGCGATTCAATGACGCGCTGTGTACGAGGTCCGGGAAAAGATCGCGTGTGCGCAGTTCGTCATCGCGCTTTCCGATAAGTTCGTAAAGCGAACCCTTTAGTTGGAAAACGTGTCTTTGCTGAGAGCCTTGGATGAACGGACAAGGGCAAAAAATTGTCCAGGAGGAAAGTTTTGAGGGGAGCGGAGATAGGAAGAGAGGGGTCCGAGTGGGGAGTGAGCGTTTTTCCGATCGCGGGCGCGATGGAAAAAATTTCAGACACTCTTCTTCTTATGGTCAACAAAGGGAGAACGTGCTAGGTAAGTGTGAGGAGAGGGGAAAAGCTGTTCCGAAAAAGGGCGACGGGGGAGGAGAATGTTGGAAGTGTGGAAAGAAAGGACTTCCGGTATGAGTGCTCGGTGAATTCTCTTCAGGGAAACAGGGATTAGTCAAACTCGCCGAGGTGGGCTCGGCTGGGAAAGGAAACGCTCCGGAAGTGAAGCAATTTGTTCAAAAGATTAGGGGGAGGAAGGATTTATTTGTATTGGAGATTGAATGGTAGAATTTGCCGTTTTAAGCTTGATACGGACTCCGACGTGTCTATTGTAAATGCGAAGTTAGTTAAGAGATCTCGGTGTCGGAGGTTGTCGGGAGACAAAAGTTAAGGTATCCAACGGGGGAGGAGGTTCCGATTAGTTCCGAGTGTGAGGCTCGAATAGCGTTAGAAGGGATTTCTTTTAGTATGCTTCTTTTTGTGGCGGATATGTTTGAGGATTGTATTTTAGGGGTGGACTTTTTCAGTAGAGTAAGAATAGAAAAGACTCAGGAGATGTTACTTAATTTTCATTTTTCTTCACGTGAGTCAAAGAAGGTTTGTTGTCACGTGACCGAGGAGGTCGAAGGTGTTCCGTCGAGCTTGAGAGGGCTCTTTAAACGGGATTCCGTCGACCTTGATGAGGCGAAAGAGTGTTTTTGCTGATTTCTTAAACGAAGTTCAGGACATCTTTATCGAGCAGATTGTGGTAATTGTGAGGTTCTGCAACTTGAGATCAGTCTACAGGATCCTCGTCCAATTAAACAAGCCCCGAGGAGGGTGCCGCTGTGCATACGGTCGAAGGTGGAAAAGATTCTTCGTGAAATGAGGGAGCAGGGAATTATCGAAGAGTCCTCTGGCCCGTGGATCTCTATAGCTGTAATTATAAAGAAAAAAGATGAGTCCTTAAGATTCTGCGTAGACTACCGTAAAGTAAACGCAGTGAAAGATTCTTATCTTCTACTTACGGTTGATGATCTCTTGGACTAGCTGTCGGGAAATACATGGTTTTCCACCTTAGATATGAAGAGTGGTTATTGGCATGTTAAGATTCGCAAGGAGAATACGGAGAAGACTGCTTTCTCAGTAGAAAACGGGTTGTGGCAATTCACAGTGATGCCTTTTGGATTGTGCAATGCTCCGGCCAACTTTGAGCGGTTGATAGAAAGGGTCTTACGGCAGTTGCTGTCCAAGATTTGTTTAGTTTATTTAGATGACATTATTGTTTTCGGGAAGTCCTTCGAAGAGATGGTGACCAATCTTAGGAGGATGTTCCAGAAAATCAGAGATGAAAATTTGAAGTTGAATCCAAAGAAGTGTACTCTTCTTGGGAGACAAGTATTTAGGGCATGTGATTTCGGCCGACGATATTTCTACGAATCCGGAAAAGATTAAAGCGATTTTGGAGTGCCACGGAATAAAAAGCAGGTTCGCAGTTTTTTGGGGTTCTGCTCGTATTACCGGAAATTTGCGAAAATGTTTTCTTTGATAGCGAAACCGTTATACATTTTAACGGAAAGTAACAAAATTCGTTTGGTTCAAGCGGTGTCAAGAAGCGTTCTCACGTTTGAAGGTGTTAACTTCCGACTTCTCGTCCGGTGCTCTCGTTTCCGTCGGAGAAGGGGGAATTAATATTGGACATTGAAGGATCTGGACATGGGATTGGTGCGGTTTTTTTTACAAGTGCAGCAGAGAGCCGAGAAGGTCTTGACGTATTATAGCCGAGTTCTTAGTAAGACTGAGAGGAATTATTGCGTAACTAGAAGAGAACATTTAGAAGTTGTTGACTTGGTGAAGTCTTTCCATTATTATCTCTACAGGCAGAAGTTTTTAGTTCAAACCGATCACGCTTCATTGAGGTGGTTGATGTTTTTTAGGGGTTTTGAAGGATAGTTGACCCGGTGGGCGGAGAGGCTTCAACAATACGATTTGGACATTCAGCATCGTAGGGGAAAGTTGCACAAAAATGTGGACGGTTTGTCCAGACGGCCTTGTGCGGAGTTTGGATGCAAGTTCTGCTTGAGAGTGAAAGAAAAGGAGGCAGCGAAAAGAGAGTAGTGTATAGCGCGGATAGTTCTTGCAGAGGATGGAATGGTGAAGTGGCGAAGTGAGCAGTTAAGGAATCCAGAAATTTTTTTAATTTTGCAAGAGAAAGAAGCAGATAATCGTCCTTTGTGGGATGAAGTTTCGGCAAGGGGTTCCCTTCTTCGAGGGTTTACTGGTCTTATTGGGATGCCTTGGTTGTATAGGATGGCATTCTTCATAGGAGGTGGGAAGCGCCAAATTTGAAAACTAGTTTTCTTCAGGTTATCGTTCTTCGGAAGCAATGCAAACGGATTTTGGAGGAAGCGCATGATGCTTCTACGGGGAGCATTTTGTTGTTACCAAGACATTGGGGAAGATACGGAAACAGTTCTGTTGGGCGACTTGCAAGAGGGATGTAGAAAACTGGTGTAAATATTGTAAAGTGTGCGTGGCCAAGAAGGCTCCCTCGAATAAGAGAAGGTCGCCGTTGCAAGTTTATAACTCGAGGGCACCCTTTGAGAAGGTGCAAATGAATATTCTTGGGCCTTTTCCGACATCGTCTGCGGGAAACAAGTGTTGGATGTCGGGGGGAAGGTTGGTCGGCGTGATAAGATTCTGTTCTACTGCTGTACTTATTTCAATATTCTTTATTGCTCCTGTTTTTTACAATGCTCTTTATACGGCGGCTGCTCACTGCGGTACACTCTCTGGCTTGCAGAGCCACACAGTGAGTTAGCAGTCCTATCACAATCTTTGCTTTGCTTCATCTGCTCGATCGATTTATAGTAGATCGATCGCGCCAATTCAGCAGGCCCACCGGTCCTAGCAACAACCGTGCTAGTTACCGGTGCCGACACATGCCGCGTTGCATTTCGGACAATGCGGCGATGTGTCGCACTTTGTGGCAACCAGCAGTTCTTCCTAGAACTGCTGTTGCCTCGCAATCTAACCAGGTCACTGAGCAATGACAGTGATGGCTTATCACATTGCTCAATGGTTCCTTCGCTTTCCTATTCTTTTACCGACCTAATTGCAGAATTGCTGCACAACATTTGCCCCCCTTTTGGGAAAAAGGAAAATGTTTGTAACATTTTCCGCTACTACGACTAAGTCTACTTGTACACAATTTTTCTTTTTTTTTTGTGCTACCTATATTACTTTGCGCTACATTTAATTACTTTTACGCGGTACAATTTTACAACGCGACAATTTCGGCGTTTTGTGCGCGAACGTTTCGTCGTTTTTCACGCCGCCCTGCGTTACGCAGTTCTACGGCGACGTGTGCCAACTCACCTTTTTGCTTGCTTTTTACCATCTTATATACAACTATTACAATTATTATCACTATTATCATTACGCATGACGTGATGGGGTAGATAAAATGTGGTCTTTCATAATATGAACTTGTATCTACTTCGTTCGTTAAATCTGTTAATTCCGACTGCAGTTTCCTACTCTGTGTTTTATTTTGAGTTACGTTCTCCAACACTATCGGATTGCTGGTAGCTGCGTGTTCTTTTGTTCATAATATCGAGAGATTAAATCGTAGTAAATACGTGCTAATTTGCGATCCGTTCACCACTTTGTTGGTGCGAAACGTTACGCTGGATGTCATTAATTTACACTTTTTTGACAATTCTATCTCTCCGACCCCGTTTACACCTTCAGTTTGCTTCTTTTACCTTTCGCAGGATATCAACAATGACTCGCTTTTCAAAGTTGAGTACAACCACACGCGCGCCTTTTCTACCTGTACCCAGATTGTGTGATTTGTAACTATCGTTCCCTCTTTACAGTTCGAAAAAATTTCCGAATCGCTAACATACGCTTGCACCTCGCACGGTGCGTCCGCGTGTACTTTGTACACAGATTTTAGATTGTCGCAGACATACGTATCGTTTACGTTTTTACACTGCCCTAGGGCACTTTTCGACACGACGGAGTAAGTCTGCCGATTTTCGTCTACCGCAATTATTTCGTTTCTTACTGTAGCTACTGTGAACACATTGCCGTGATCGTGTACCGGCAAGGGCACTACTCTAGACACGTTATATTCTACAGAATCTACTAACGGGAACTTTACAACAGTGTACACATTTGCTTTCTTGCAGTACACGCTTACTGTAACGTACTCTTTTATTGTTAATTAATTTTTACGAGTTACGACAAACGGAAAGTGCAGCCCGTGGGCAGACTAATTATGCGCGTCCTAGAGACTTTTTATTATTAATTCGACGGGTATCACCATTAGTTGCACGAACTTTGTCTATACGTCCGTGACGTACCTCATGATACTTTTCGCGTCGAATTCAAGTTCCGTTATCATACTGTCTAATTCCATAAAATATTCGCTAAGCTCAGCCTGTTGTGCGTACCTATCTCCTTTTTTTGTTACCTCGATCATAGCGTTTTTTAGCTTATTTTTGTTTCTCTCCACAACCTTCTCGACGTTCTTTACGTGAACGATAGTCGCGTTTACCACTTGCAGCTGATTGTTAACCACGTGCTGCAAAACAGCCTGTTTTCTGTTTATTAGTTCTACTTGTTCCAAAATTCGTTTCTCATTTTCGGCATCCATTGTGCCGAACAGAACTTTTGCGATGGAATCCACTGCATTGACAAATCCCCTTCAGTAGCGCGTTGGTGTGCCCACTATAGTTTTTACGCGTCTTACTACTGTTTCTACTTTTTGTAACCTCTGTCGTAACTCCGCGGCAAACTCCTCGCACAGTTCCCTCTTTTTTTGCGTTATTGTAGTATTCACGCACGTTTCAGCCGTGTATTTTAACATACGCCCTGTTTGTTCTACTCTCGTGTACACCACGTTCAGTCTCGCAACTAATCTCCACTTTTTGCTGGTGTGGAGCATCGTTTCGTATTTTTCATAATACATGCCGGGATTGTGCTGGAATCTTTGTATGTGATATCCCCGACTTCCGGTTTTATTCCACGCAACGCACGAGGTAAGTACTACCATTTACCGCTCAGCGGACAGTGTCGCCTAACAGGTAAAACTGCGAGCACTGGCTTTACTCCGAATTCGTTATTCTTGTCATCTAAGCTCTTTTATCACTTCTCATATTAATTCTAAGACGTACACCTGAGACGTTCCGCGACTGTCTTTTGTTTCCCGGGACATGATTTTTCACGACAACAATCGTCAGTACCTCGCTGACAGCAGTGCAAGGTGGTGAAGTAAATCCCCATGTAAGTGCTTTGACTTACCAGAACCCGTGTGTGTTCTCTTGTGGATAATACTTTTGTCCCTTTTAGTGTTCAAAAAAAAAAATGTCTTCGAGTGTGGCCTCAAGCTCGAAACGCGCCCTCCGGCGCGTTCGCTCATGGCTGAGCGAACGTACTTCCTGTGCCGACGGCATCTCGATCATCAAGGGGATTTCCCTCGTCGACGAGTCATCACCGGGGACTCCCGCGGCATCTCGCACCGCGGAGGGGCTGCCACCGGAAGAGGTGGAAGTCCTGCGTGTCCGGCCGCTGCCGCCTGCTTCTCCCAACTCGGAAGCCCTCGGAGCGCCTCCCATCTACCGATACGGGTGCAAACGAAGTTTCACTTTGGGGTGGTCCCCAGAAGATGACGAGCGCTACGGCGACGAGGTCGAGTGCCTCGGGCCACGTCCCCTCTCGTCGTCTTTTCGGACTCCGAGTAAGGCAACGATGAGTTCTTTTTTTTTACTCAGCTTTCTATGAAGGCCTTCAGTCTGTTGACGTGCACACTCTGCGTGCGCTGTCCCATTTTTATAGTGTAAGTGACGTCTGATAACTTTGCCAGTATCACATAGGGTCCTATCCACTTAGACTCCATTTTCTTAGACCTGCCCCTTCTTAACGTTTTTTCGTAGAGCAAAACCTTTTCTCCTGCTTTAAACGCCGCCGGTTTAGCTTTCTTCTCATAGTAGCGCTTGGCTTTCTTTATTTCTTCCTTGAATTTTTCCCGTGTCAGTTTTTGCTGCTTGCAGCCTTTCTTTCAACTCCTGCGCGCAATTATCTAAACTATACTGTGTCGATGGTGGTCGGGTTAAGGCCGTCGGTAACTCCGCGCATCTTCGGTACACCAGCTCAAAGGGTGTATAACTCGTCGCTCTGTGTGGCGTTGTATTGTACGCAACCATTGCGTATGGCACCCACTCGTCCCAGTCCGTCTGATCTTCGTTTACGTAATGACGTATATATTCGGCTAACGTTCTATGCGACCGTTCTAACACGCCGTTACTTTCATTCTTGTTCTTTTTATTGTACGGGCTACTCCTTGATGCGCGCCCACCGGTGAATCATGATACTCGTACAGTATCTGTCTTTTTTCCTCGGTTAGCTCTTGCCTCTCGCTCTTCCCTTCTTTTGTCTTTTCGCTCTCCTTCGCTTCGCACGTGCATGCCTCCGCGGGAGCTCTACTCAGCGCGTCCGCGTTGGTATTCGCCTTTCCTTTTTTATGCATGTTCTCATAATCACACTCTTTTAACCTTTACGCTGCCGGAGCGTCTATATATAGACGCTGTTGAGCAGCCTATCAAAACATGCATAAACTTTCACAAGAAGTATATATAAATACGTATAAGTACTTATATATAGTATATGTAGACACATACACTCCCTTCTCCACACACACATACATACGCGCGCGCGCGTGCATACATAATTTTGCCCCTGAATGTTACATGCTCAGTATTTTACAATTGACTAAGGACTCGGTACACATTATAATCCTATGCTTAGTTTCAATTTTTCAAAAGTAATTAAAAAAAAAAAACAAAAATTCAAAAAAATTAAAAAATTTAAAGATAAATTAAAAAATAAACAACAAAAAAGTATGATAAAAACAAAACTAAACTAAACAAGAACAAAAAAATGAAAAAAAAAAGATTGGAGCCACAATATCTATCTACGTCCCTGCCATTGGCGGGGTAACGCTGAAGGAGAGTCATACAGCAAAAATTTACTGTACTCAAAAACTAACTTCACTATCGTTTTTAGTGACCTCAAAAACCTAAAAAAACGGATTTTTAAACAAAATAACATTTTTTAATTTTCTCCGGTCCAATAGGCTGCCGGAGGGTCTATATATAGACCCTACCTATGATCGCAACTTTATATAAGTTATATAAAAGATACAACCACAAAATTTGGGAATTTTCTAAAGGACATAATGCTCTTCAAATCCCGGCAGCGTAAAGTTTAACTTCAAACACCATCGCACGAGCCGTGATCCGGGGTCTTTCACATTGAAAAGCCATATCAGTGCCTTATGATCGGTGACAATCTTGAACTTTGTTCCGTACAAATACGGCCTGAAGTGCTTCACCGCCCACACTATTGCGAAGAGTTCTTTTTCTGTCGTTCTGTAGTTGCGTTCCGTTTTATTTAGCACACGGCTCGCGTATGCCACCGGCAGGTCCTGACCTACCGCACCTTGCGATAACACTGCGCCGACCGCGTAACCCGTCAGTCGTGACAACAAACTCCTTGTCGAAGTCCGGATATGCGAGCAACGGTGCGCTCAACTTTTCTTTTAAACTTTCAAATGCTTGCTGTTGCTCGGGCCCCCACTCAAACGCTGTTTCTTTTTGTAACAACCGCGTTAACGGCTTCGCTATTTCCGAAAACTGGTTTATAAACTTTCTACAGTACCCTGCCAGGCCGATAAACGCCTGTACGTCTTTCACTTTTTTTGAGATCGGAACTTCTTTGACCGCCTCTATTTTCGTCGGATCCGGTGATATACCCTTCTCCACGTGCCCTAGATACGTGACCTTTTTGCGAAAGAACTCGCACTTATCCGGTTGCAACTTTAAATTGTATTTCCGTAGTCTCTCGAATACTTCTTGCAACCTTCTGCTATGCTCCTGCAAGCTCGCGCCGTGTATCACAATATCATCGAGATACAAAGCATTTTATCTCTTGCAACCCTATAAAATTAAGTTTATTAACCTTTGAAATGTCACCGGCGCATTTTTCAATCCGAACGGAGTTCTAGTATAATCATAATGCCCCTGTGGTGTCGAAAACGCCGTCTTGCTACTATCTTCTTGATCCATCGGTATTTGATGGTACCCGGACGCTAAATCTAACGAGAAATACTTGGCATTTCCGAGCTGGTCCAATATTTCCACAATATTTGGCAGTGGAAAGGAGTCGCCTATTGTTACCTCATTTACTCGACTAAAATCGACAACTTTTCTCAATTTTCTTACGCCGAACGCGTCCATCTTTTTAGGCACGACTAGTAGTGGCGCGTTCCACTGGCTCCCAATGTCGCGTAATATTCCGATGTGTAGCATTTCTCTGACTTGTCGTTCCATCTTTTGCTTGTGCTTAAATGTTTAATTTGTACGGCTTTACGCTGATTGATACGTTATCGGCTTTTACCGCTATTCGGTGCTTTACCGCGTTTGTTTTGGTGAGTTTGCTCTCCCGCGGGATGAAACATATCTTGGCACTTTTCGCATATTTCATGCAAGATCCGCTTTTCCTCTTCATTCAGGTGCTTTACTCGCAGCGCTTCTCTTACTCTTTCGCGACGTGCTGACTTTTCCGCCTTTACGCTTACGTTTGCTACTTCACTTTCTCTCTCGCTTTCTTCTTCGAACACTTCCAACTTAACGTGCTTATTTTTACTATTTTCTCCGTAGTGTTTACCACGCTTACGGGACAGAAAGTTTTAGTCGGTTGCACCAAACAACTTCTTATGAAAACTCCTGGTTGCGTTTCTTCTGCCTGCACGATGCCGATTTGGTTAGTATCTGTTATCGCTTGTACAATAGTTTTACTTCGAGGTTGTAGCTATAGTCCTAAACGGGCTTAACCGCAACGTATTTTTTTCAGACGAGAGTTTTCCCGCTCTATAATCGTGCTTGGCGTTATGTTTTTTAATAAAGTCATTTTCTAACATGCCTGGTAGTTGATCGGAAAATCGTCCTTCATTACGTAGATCGGGTGCTTGATTTCTCTATTTTTCAACTGCATTGTTGCTATAATTTTTCCTATGACAGACGCCTGGTGTCCTGTAATGCGTTGCGGTTACGCACGTTTAGGACTATAGAGCTACAACCTTGAAGTGAAACTAATGTACAAGCGATAACAGATAGTAACCTAATCGGCATCGTGCAGACAAGAGAAACGCAAGCAAGAGTTTTCATCGGAAGTTGTTTAGTGCAACAGAGTAAAACTTTCTGTTCCGTAAGTGTGGTAAGCACTACGGAAAAAATAGTAAAAATAAGCACTCTGCACGTTAAATTGGAAGTGTTCGAAAAAGAGAGCAAGACAGAAAGTGAAGTAGCAAACATAAGCGTAAAGGCGGAGAAGTCAGCTCGTCGCGAAAGAGTGAGAGAAGCGCTGCGAGTAAAACACCTGAATGAAGAGAAAAAGCGAATCTTGTCCTGTGACGCCTGTCAACTTCATTTCTGTTTTTTCGGCTGGCATTCTCCCTTTTAAATATTTTTTTTTAATTAGTGACACTGTAGCTCCGGTGTCGTAGAGTAGTTCTGCCTCGCCTTTTTTTGTCTCTCTTATTGGTACGGTGACTATGTCCAGAATTGCTTGCGTAGCATTTAGCTCGGCTACCTGCAGTTCTGCTACCAACACGGATTTCTTTCTTTTTTTGCTGTCTTCTTCGTCACTCGATGACTCGCTATTGTCACTTCGGCTTTTACTTTTCTTATCTATTGCTGCATGTATTGCTTTTGTAGTTCCTTTTTTATTTTTCCTGCCTTTCAGTGACTAGCAAGTTTCCCTAACATGTCCCGTTTTTTTACAATAACTTTTCCAATAACACTGCTTCTCAGTGGCATTTACTCGGTTGTTGCCTGGTTCTGGCAATGCCATTTTGCCCGATCGTCACTCTCTTCCTTAATGTCCGATCTTTCTGCATTTGTGACATTTATAACTTTTATGGTTGCTTTGTGCTTGCGTCGGCACTCGACTTTTTGATCTTATTCCTGCGGCTTTTTCTTCCGCGCTTGCTCCGGCTATCGCTTTCTGAAGCGTGCCGTAACTACGTGATCTTTCAATCAACTTCTTCGCGTAGTCCTATCTGGAAATGGTGCAACGCCTGATCTTTTATCGTTTCCAAAATTGTACGTTTCTGTTCTGTAGTGCGTACCTTTCCCTCGACCATAAACTCGTACAGTTCCATAGCGAGTTGATTCACGCGCTGCCCGTAATTTAATAACAAACTCTATTTGCAACTCGGTTGTTCCCTTTTTTGCTGAGTATGTATTTTTTATCTCGTTTTTTAATTGCTCGTAACTATGGATATCTCGCATCTCAAAGTCTAATAACGCTTGTCCCTTCAACTTAGTGCACAGTATTGCCTCCAGTAATGTCCTTTCGTCAACCGAATTAACAGTTGTCATCGCGTACGTACATGCGCTCAGGAACTTGCGTAACTGTGCCTGTAACTTCCCGTCAAACATCGGTATCATAGTACGCGCCTCCTTCAGTTATGTATCCAAACAAGTGCGCAGTTTGATTACGTACGTTTGCGACCGTTCGTCCGTACGGTACGTCGAACGCGTTATCGCGCCCCGGCGGACCGTCGTCCCCGTGTGCTTGTGTATTGCGACGTTGCTCCCGCAGTTCATTTACGTAGCGGGTCACTGTATCCATGCGTGCAGTCATTAGCTCAAACGAACGTGATTGTAGCTGATGTATTACGTCCACTGGGTCCGGCGCTTGCTCGCCTGGCGCTGCGGCCCCACGTCCCGCGGTATCTCTTATGCCTAACTCGCTTCTCATTCTATCGATCTCCCGCTCGACTTTCTTTGAGTACCACTCGGAATTTCACCGTTTCCTAATTTTTCGCAACTTACCACGCCTTATAAATGTCTAGCAATACTACCATCTAAGTCAAACGGAAATTTTCTCTCTACTACAACGTTTGAATACAAAGTCCAATTTTCTTCGCTTGCCGAATCCCGCCTATTTATTTCCGCTTGTTGGTATAACGCCGCTGGCGTGGTTCTCGGTTCTCGCAACGGTAAAAGACTTTGAATCGTTCGCGCAACTCGCTCGGACTGTAATCTGCGTCGTCTCAAACGCCAGTTATCGAACATAGGTATCGCAATTACAAAATTTTTATTCCATTTACAGTAGTTGACCCATATTTCCACTCATAGTGGTTTTATATGTCGTGGCACCGCTGACTCAGCTTTCCTCACTGTTTCGCTGCTACCGCTGCTTTGCTGCTACCGCTGCTTTGCTGCCACCGCTGCTTTGCTTGCGTTGACCGCCTTGTTGTCTTCGCTGCTACTTCTTCGGCTTCTTTTGCTGCTTTTTGATGCCCTTCCTGGCCCTTCCGTTACAGTGTGTGGTTGCTTGCCGCTTCCGGAGTTTTCCGACGGTGGTCCTCGAATTCTTTCTTCTACTGCCGCCCTGTCGTTTTCTTATCTCCGCCTTGTGTCACTGCCCACCGCTTAGCTTGCGTTAGGTTAGGTTAGGTTAGGTTAGGTTCGGTTAGGTTGTGACCGGGGTTAGGCGATGATTATGGTCAAGGACTTACCGTACGGATGATTAATCACGGTCGCCAGTTGTTTTGACCTCCAAACAAGGATTTCCGGGATGACTGAGTCCCTCTGGATCCTCCTTCCTGTCGTAACGGGAGAGGATTGCACAAATAACTTACACAAGACACGCAGTATTTATCCAATATATATACAAACACAGTTTATTTCTGTTTCTCACTATAACTACACGTCACGCACACGTTCCGTGTATTTACAACAGCGTATAAATAATTAATCAACGCTAAACTGAGTCGCGGGAACTTTGTTATAAACGCACGTTAACGAAAACACGTGTTGCGCGTTTCGTTCCTCGATTGAGACTGCTGCCCAAGATGGCCGGGCCTTCTTGTTCGACACTTAAGGCGCGGATCACACGTAACCGCATAAGCGCACCTTTAGGTGTGTTCTTTTTTGAGATTCCCTAAACCCAGTTACTTTCAGGTGGGCGCGAATTAGTCTGAGTTTTTACGTTCCTCCATGCTTGCTTATCACGGCAGACACTTTGGATACTCAACCATTTGTTAAACAAACAATTTACTTCAACTTATCAACTAATCATTTTCAACCCGGTGGATCCGTTCCCAATTAGGCCAAGATACCAAAAACGTTTATAATTTTGCTTAACCTTAAATTTTGCCTATTTTCAAAATTTGTTGACTAACTATTTTTTTTATGACAAACCCCTTTTGTTGAACCTGCCAAACGTGAATACATGTCTAATTTTTCTTAACTAACAACTTTTGCCAAATGTTGTAGTTAAGCCCCAAAAACCAACTTACCACAAATTTAAGTTCACTCCACACACCACCGTGTCATTCCTAATCCTTAAGCACATGTTTCACTTAAACCATGCTTTTTGTCTTTTACTCAGTTCAAATATTTACGAAGCACTTTACTCTTTTACCTCAACTAATTCGCATCCTCGGCACCTTACTTTAAGAAGCCCAGACGCTAAGAGACCTTATCACTCCTGTGGCGAGGTTAACTAACTAAAACGGGTTTAACGTACTTACTTAGCGCCTACGTCTGTCTTAGCGAACGACAAAAACTCTAACGGTCAAACAAAACTTTCGATAGATAAAATAAAACAAGACCGTGACACAAAACGCAAAACTAAAACAAAACATTAAAAGAAAACTACACGCCTAAAGCATCGCCTGGCTTGTTGCCAGCTAATCTCCGCAAAACACTTTACTTAACTCTAAGTAAATTTTAGTGTGTTTTAGTCTTTACTTCTTTCTCGCTCTACTCGCAACATTTCCGGTTACCCGAAGATTTTTGTTTGTTGCGCTTTTAAATAGCTAATAAAAAAAATTACTTTGTCCATTCCGCGTGGACAGTCGTCACTACAGTGACGTTTCAGGTAAGTACTCTTAAAACTACTGGTTAAGAGATATAAACAATGAAACTTGAAACACTTAAACTTAGTGAGTATTAATATTATAACTTGAACGCTTAACCTAATATGTACATCGTTTTTGTTTCAGGTAGCCCTGGCATACCCTACTCTGTCAAGGACTTCGCTTAATATTGCTTCAGACCAGTATGTGACCTCCTTTCGCAATGCGTCCTTTTCGTACTGCCTCTGTGCCTCCAGCAGTACCCGTCTCTCCGGTGTGAAGCTCCGCTCCACGCACTGTAGCGCCCTGCTCTTTGATTGGGCTTCTGGCTCTGGTGACAAGGTTAGATTCGGTTAGGTCAGTGTTGCTCCTCATGCCCAATCTACGTGGACCGGGTGAGAGACGACGCCGTCTCTATGCTATGGTCGTCACCTCCATAGTCTTGTATGGAGCGCCGGTGTGGGCGGGCGACCTCCTACGTAGCGCCTGGGGTCGTGCTGCGTTCCAGCGTCTCTAACGAACTCTGGCGTCGCGCCTTGTGTGCGCTTACCGAACGGTCTCCGGCGTGGCTGCTGGCATGCTAGCTGGCACCCCGCTTTTTGAGCTACAGGCACTATACCTGAGTGAGGTGTTCCGCGAGTTACGAGAACATCCCCAAGAGGACCCTCCTCCCGACGTACTGGAGATTCGCGCCCGCGCGCGTAAAACAATGGCGAGGCAGTGGCGCGCTCAAGCGCGTGATCCGCGATTGCCCGCCCCGGAACTAAGGGGAGCTTTGGGACCCGTCCTCCGAAGATGGGTAGACCGGCCACATGCTGGCCAACTCACGTTCCGAACAACGCAGGTACTCACCGGGCACGGGTGCTTCGGGGAGTATCTGCACCGCATCGGGAAAGTCCGATTGCCAGAGTGCGAGCGGTGCGGCGCGCGTAGACACCGCCCGCCACACGCTTGCGGAGTGCCCTACGTGGGAAGGCGAACGCGCGGCTCTGCGTGAAGTGATTGGCGATGATCTGTCTCTTCCGGTAGTCTTCCGAGGGATGGCCGCCAATATGGAAGTCTGGGACGCGGTCGTCTCCTACTGCGAAGCAGTTATGCTCGCTAAAGAGACGGCAGAAAGAGAGCGTCAGTTACGGGGTCGCCAGTCTGACCCAGACAGCACCGGAGATCCTCAATCTCCGTTGTAGTACAAACATGTACTTACGCTAAGTGTTTTGGTCTGAGGTTTTTGAACCTTACTCCGTGAGTGGGAGCAATGCGGCTCATTGGCGTCGAGCTACCGTACAAAGCTCCGCCACCTAATCAGCCTACCTCAGCCAGGAGTG
>NW_018020877.1:71785-104049 GCF_002006095.1 Pseudomyrmex gracilis | reverse complement strand
ACTGAGAACTCCCACGTCGCCCCTAGTCACGCATGGCGGGACGCAAACATCCCCACATGTGGAGCGCTCTAAGAGGCCCACGATTAGCTCAGTGGTTCGAGAGGCTGAGGCCTCTCTCCGCTCCTCTCGTGGTGCGCCTTCTTTGGACTGAACATCGGTGGCGGATTTCCCTCCGGTATACCGTCCGTCCGTCCAGGGTCAACGGGCAATCATGCCCGAGAGCCGTCTTGCTTTCCCTCGGTTATCGGAGGCCCCATCCTTGACTCCCACCGAGCCTGCGGATGTACGTGGCCTCATCCTCGCTGCGGTCCGGAAAGTCCCTGCCGGCTTATCACCGATCGATACGATCGAGACAACGGCCCGGGCATTGAGTGACGTGGTTGCTGTAACCACTCGGGTTCTCCGACCTTAACCGGTCGATGTTCCGACGGCCCTTCCGCAGCGCCCGCCTCGCGGCCCGCACCGAAGACGTAACCGCCGGCGCCGTCGCGCGGCGCAACCCGCCTCTGAGCCTGCTCGCTCTCAGGCTCTTGGTCCCTCCGTCTGGGAGCCGGAGGTTATTGTGCAGGAGGGAGACCGGCCTCTCCCCCAAGACACGTGGGCCACCGTTGCTCGTCGTGGTCGTCGTCCTGCGGATCAACCGCGTACTAGCCCCTCGGCCGCGGGTCCCTCTACAGCCCGCCCGGGACAAGAGATACCACCGCGATCTGCGTCCCGGCGGTGCGTCACAGCCGCGCAGACGGCCGCTGCGTACGGCTGCGGTCACCTTGACCTGTTTTGGCGGTTCGCTCGACACAGCGACCGCCCTTTGTCAGGTTTGGCAAAGAGTTAATCTTGCCGACCTTGGGATCGAGAAGACCTCGATCCGGCGCGCGCGCACGGGTGGTCTTATAATAGAGATCTCCGGAGCAGACGGCCATGTCAAGGCTGACGCCTTGGCTGCCGCGATGCGCTCGGCACTTGAGGAGCACGGAGGAAATGCTCGTGTAGGTCGCCCAGTACAATTGGCCAAACTCCGCCTTGTGGGCGTAGAAGACTTCGTAGCCGAGGTTCTGTCTGCCATTGCGCTGGCTACTGGCTGCGACCAAACCAGCGTCAAGGTGGGACCCCTTAGATTTACGCGTGGCCTTGCTACGGTATGGGTGCAGTGCCCTCTGGTTGCGGCCAACATACTCTCCCGAGAGGGCCGTTTTTGTCTCGGCTGGTCTTCTGCCCGTGTCGAGCTACTTTAGCCCCGCGGACTCCAGTGCTTCCGGTGTCTCCAGTCTGGTCACACGCGCCTGCAGTGTACGGCGCTGGCAGACAGGAGCGCCGAGTGTTACAACTGCGGGGAGACTGGTCATCGGGCTCGCGACTGCAGCAACCCCACCCGGTGTTCTGCGTGCACCGCCCTTGGCCGAAACGCGAACTATCGCATCGGTAGTCGTCTATGCGCGGCTCCGGTACCGGCAACACGCCCGTTGCCGCGTGAGGCTTTCCAGCCGCAAGTAGAGCGGAGGTCTACTGCGGCTGATGAGATGGATCTCGACGCATCGCGCGACGCGACATAATGGCGCGAGTCTTACAGGCCAACCTGCACCGGTCACGACCGGCCCAAGACTTGGCCCTACAGTTTTGTGCGGAGAAGGAGATCGGTGTCGCCGTTTTCTCGGAGCACCATACGACACCTGATCATCCACACTGGGCAGGCAGTACCGATGATTCGTGCGCTGTGCACTGGCGCCCCCGAAACTGCCCCAACCCCTGTCGCCGCGTCGCTGCCGGGGAGGGTTTTGTGGCGGCTCAATTTGACACGCTAGTGATCTTTTCGTGCTATTTCTTCCCCAACCGGGACTTGATGGAATTCGAGACCTATCCCGATTGTCTCGGCGTAGCCATACGACCTTTTCTTCCCGGCGTGGTTATCGTGGCGGGCGACTTTAACGCCAAGTCGCCGGTTTGGGGAAGTTCGCGCAGCGATCGACGAGGCCGTCTTATGGCGTCGTGGGCGGACGGCGTTGGCCTTGCCCCCCTTAACGTGGGNTCCGTCCCAACGTGCGTCCGCGAGCAGGGTTCTTCTGTCATCGATGTGACATGAGCCTCTCCTGCAGCCCGTAGGATTGCACACGATTGGCGAGTGGATGCGGAAACTGAATCCTTATCTTACCACCGCTATATTCTCTTTTCTTTGGGGAGAGGAGTTCGCCCTCGGCCGGACCACACCTCAGCTTATTTCCCTAGGTGGAGCCAGTCTGAGCTGGATCTGGTCTCCTTCCAGGAGATCCTCCATGCCCACGTCGGGTTGTCCTCTACACGTCCCGCCACAATAGAGGATGCTGTCGACTGGTTTTGACGAGCCATTACTGAGGCGTGCAATGCCACTATGCCTCGATTTCGGGGAGCGAACCGCCACCGGGCGGTTTACTGGCGGAGCGAGGATATCGCTGAGCTTCGCCGCGCGTGTATCCGCTGTCGTCGCGTCCTCTTTCGGCGTCGCCCGCGTGCGAATGACGCTGAAATCGACCGCCTTAAGGGTGATCTGCGCACTGCGCGCAAGACCTTGCGCAACGCCATCCGTAGTGCAAAATCGCGAGCCTGGCAGGAGTTGCTGGACTCGGTTGAGCGCGACCNGTGGGGACGGCCGTACTTGGTCGTCATGAACCGACTTCNANCGTCNGCNCCTCCACTCACGGAAACCCTCGACCCTTTAATGGTGCGCACCGCACTAGACACCCTCTTCCCGGGGGGAGAGGACGAAGAACCGCGGGAGCTGATTTTACCCGCCGACTGGTCGCCGGACTTAGCGATCACAGAAGGCGAGATGCGCGNAGCCCNCCGACACGTCCGTCCTGGCACGGTGGCTCCTGGTNCAGATGGGCTAACGAACCACATTTTCGGCGCCGCTTACTACCCATTACGGCACCGGTTTCGGGAGTGTTTCACGCGTTGCTTCGAGGAGGGTCGGTTCCCAAGGGTTTGGAAGCGTTCCCGTCTCGTCCTGCTCAAGAAGCCTGGCAAACCGGACGGCCTACCGTCGTCCTACCGTCCCATTTGTTTGCTAGACGAGATGGGGAAGTTTTTAGAGAGGCTGATTGCCAGCCGCATACACCGCCATCTAAACGAGCCAGGGTGCGACTTGGACGACGCACAATTTGGCTTCCGAGTGGGCCGCTCGACTGTCGACGCAGTCCTGCGTTTTCGGCAGTGCACGGAGGAGATAATTGCCAGGGGCGGAGTGGCAAGTGCTGTCAGTATCGACATCTCCAATGCCTTCAACTCCGTCCCCTGGCGGGCTATTCTGTCGGCCATGGAGTGCCGGGCGTTCCCGGACTACGTCCGCGCCATCGTCGGGGACTACCTCCATGACCGTCAGATATCATACGTAGGAAGGGACGGTGGCCTCTACCACCGTCGCGTGGTGTGTGGCGTTCCTCAGGGGTCGGTTCTTGGGCCACTCCTGTGGAACATAGGGTACGACGAGGTACTGCGCGAGGAGCTTCCACCAGGGTGTCGCCTGGTGTGCTACGCGGACGACACCCTTCTTATTGCGGAGGGCCGTTCGCCTGCGGCAGCTGTTAACTTCGCCACGCTTGGCACCGAGGTAGTATTTCGTGCCATACAACGCCTCGGACTTCGGGTAGCCCCCGGAAAGACGGAGGTGGTTGCCTTCGTTGGCCGCCATCACGACCCATTACCCGAGGGTCTTCAACTTGCTGGAGCCCATGTGCCAATCCGTCAGCACATTAAATACCTTGGTTTGCTCGTGGACGGACAGTGGTCCTTCCGCGCCCACTTCCAGGCGGTCCTGAAACGGGGGGAACGGGTGGCTTCCTCTCTTGGGCGTCATATGCCCAACTTGCATGGCCCAGGTGAGCGTAGACGCCGCCTGTATGCGATGGTGGTCAACTCCATCGTCCTATACGGAGCACCGGTGTGGGCTGACGACCTCCTCCGCTCCAGGTGGGGGTGTGTCGCTTTCCGCCGCCTCCAGCGGACTCTGGCTTCGCCCCTGATATGCGCGTATCGGACGGTCTCGGGCGCCGTTGCCGGGATGCTCGCATGTACTCCGCCGTTCGAGCTGCACGCGCAGTGTTTAAGTCGGGTCTTCCGCGAGATGCGCGACCATCCACCGGATGATCCTCTTCTCGACCTCGCGGAGTTACGGCGCAATGCGCGCAAGGAGATGGTGCGGCAGTGGCGCGCCCGCGTGCGCGACCCTCGACTGCCGGCTCCGGAGGTTCGGTTTGCCCTGGCTCCCGTACTTCGGAAGTGGGTTGATCGGCCACATCGGGGCCAGTTAACATATCGGACGACACAGGTGCTCACCGGGCACGGTAGCTTCGATGAGTACCTGTGTCGAATTGGCAAGACACGTTTGCCAAAATGTGAGCACTGCGATGCAGCCGTTGACACGGCTCGCCACACGCTCACAGAGTGTCCTGCGTGGGATGAAGAGCGCAGGACCTTACGGGAGGTCGTCGGCCCAGACCTATCCTATCGCTTGCGGCCCTTTTCCGCGGCATGGCTACCGACATAGAAGTATGGGATGCGGTCGTCTCCTTTAGCGAAGCAGTAATGCTTGCAAAGGAGACGGCAGAACGAGACCGCGAACGAAGGGGAAATACCCCCATTTCTAGCGCTGAAGGAAAACCTTAGGGGTCTCTCACTCCGAGTCAAATGACTCGTCGGAGTACCTCCGGGTGCTCTTGATGTATATTTTGTATTCCGGGGTATGAACCTCGGGTCATACACCTGGCGGGAGGGAACTTGAAAGCGGGTTCAGGGCGTCGAGCCTGTTTATCTTAGCTCCGCCGCCTGACCTAAACCCTACAAAAGCGCCAGACGTCGAACATCTCCCTGGCAAAGAACAGTTTGGCCCGAACATCAGGCCCGGGGAGAGATCTTGTCACCGAAGCAGTGCTCCAGGGCCAGTACCGGTGGCAAGATTACATATCTCCCATAGTAAGTCCAACGAAAAAAAAAAGGTTAGGTTAGGTTAGGTCAGTGTTGCCATGTAACTCGAGACTGTGAGTTCGCTATGTTCTTTGTTCTCTTTCGAACTTGTTCGTAGGACGCCTTTTAATGACTGCTGTTATTTTGTTGTTTCAGGAGCAGAGAATCGGAGTAACCTCCACCGTGCTTTTATACTTTTATATTTTTATACTCTCTTTTTTTAAAGAATATAACTTTTCCTTTTTAACAGAATACTCTGCTCTTTTTTTTCTCACACGGTGTCCATTTTCTTATTCCCGATATAATCGGAACTTTTTGTAGAGTCCCGCCTCGGTAGTTGGTTTAGATCCCACCGCTACCACCAGCATTTGTTGGATGTCGGGGGGAAGGTTGGTCGGCGTGATAATTAAGTTCTACTGCTGTACTTATTTCAATATTCTTTATTGCTCCTGTTCCTTACAGTGCTGTTTACACGGCGGCTGCTCACTGTGGTACACTCTCCGGTTTGCGGAGCCACACAGTGAGGTAGCAGTCCTATCACAATCTTTGCCTTGCTTCATCTAAGCGATCGATTTATAGTAGATCGATCGCGCCGATTCAGCAGGCTCACCGGTTCTAGCAACGGCCGTGCTAGTTACTGGTGTCGACACATGCCGCGTTGCATTTCGGACAATGCGACAACGTGTCGCACCCCGTGGCAACCAGCAGTTCTTCCTAGAACTGTTGTTGCCCCGCAACCTAACCTAACCAGGTCATTGAGCAATCACAGTGATGGCACTTCACATTGCTCAATGGCCTTGCTTCCCTATTCTTTTACCGACCTAATTGCAGAATTGCTGCACAACACAAGTATCTTTTGGTGATAATGGGTTGTTTCACTAAGTAGGTGAAGGCGTTTTCTCTGAAGAATTATCGGGCGACGACTGTGGCGGAAGTATTTGTAAATCAGGTGATTTTGAGGTACGAGGTCTTGCTGGAATTGTACACAGATTAGGGGAAGAATTTTGAATCGCGTCTCCTTTTAAAGCTGGCATGAATTTTGGGCATTAAGAAACCGAGGACAACTGCAGTCTGATGGACAGGTGGAAAGTTAGCATCGGACGATTGCTCAGTACTTATCTAAATTTGTGAAGGAAAGTCAGAGGAATTGGGATCGTTGGATTCTTATGTTCCTTTTGGCTTATAGGTCTTCCAGGCATGAGGCGACGAGAGTGACTCCTGCGGAGTTATGTTTTGGGCAAGAGCTCTGCCTTTCTCTGGATTTGCTTCGAGGAACGCCCTCGAATTTTTATTTGGAAGCATCGGAAAGGTATGCCCAAGAACTGCGTGAATAGCTTGATGAGGTTCACCAAAGTGTTAGGGAACGTTTGCGGTTAATGTCTGATAGGGCAAAACTGCGATACGATCGAAAGGCTAGTCATACTTTTTTTTGAAGTAGGTCAGAAGATGTGGTTTTTCAATCCGCGTCGAAGAGAAAAGCTCCGAAATTGCAGAGAAGTTGGGAAGGTCCTTTTGAAGTCGTGAGGAAATTGAGTGATGTTGTATACTGCATCCGTCGCTCGCCGAGATACAAAAACAAGGTAATGCACGCGGACAGGGTAGCTTCTTTTTGTAAGACGTTGGAGCACACATCGGAACCATATCCGGGTGAGAAGAGGGAAAGTTGTTGAATTCAAATAAGGAATATTTTGTATTAATTAAAAAAAATTGTTTTTGCGTTTGGATACTCGTTGTTTTGTTTGTTTTTCTTTTCAAAACCTATTTTTTCCCTTCCTATTCCTGCATTGTCGAGGACGTCGGGAGATGGCGACGTCGTGTTACTCCATGCCGTTTCATTACGTTTAGCTTTATTGTATTAAAGAAGACCGCCTCGCTCACGGTTTTTTCCCGTGAGATAAAGCAAATGCTGAGGTGAGGACTTGAGGTGTCAAGGACAATGAGTCCACGGGAGCTTTTCCTTCTCCCTTGTTTGAAGTCGCGAGGACGCGGAAGACGCTCCATCCGGTCAGTTCAAGATCCTACGGCAGCAGCTCAGGAGAGAGCTGGAAGACCTGAGTTTCTGTAATCGTCGGGACGACGATTTGAAGAGGAGGAGAGCAGTGTTACACTGCAAACACCTCGTGCATGTCGCTCGCGCCGAGTGAACACGCGCGAGCGATGCGTCTGTTTGTCGCCGGGCGACGGGGTTGTTGTAAAGAAAACACGAAGCTCGAAGCTGTCACGGCGCGCCTCGATAATTCACTCGGAATTGTATTGTCGCTGTAGTTCGTGTTTTAATAAAGTGTTGTAAAGAGAAGTCGCGTTCTTCTTTCCTTGCCGCGGGTGCGTGCATCGGTCTCAAAGTCTGTCGAAAAGAGTTTTCTCGCTCCTGCGAGCGTGACAATATATATGTACATATATATATATATATAATATATATATATAACAAAACGTATACGATGTCGGACAATAAGACTTTATTTATGATATTTCTTTTGTTTATACTTTTTTAACGAACAACGAGCGACGGTTAAAAGTTGCAGATTGTTGTTTAGGAAGGTGTCCTTGACAACATATGACAAGGTCATTGACCTTCGAAGGTGCTCCATTTTTCTGAATATTTACCAAATATAAAAATAATACTAACATTGCACAAATAATACTAACATTGCACAAATAATACTAATAAGTTGCACAAATATTTCGCTGGAGTGGCACGTAAAATTGGCACATAAAATTTTCTCACTGTCGAAATATGCTAACATAGAACATGCCGGAACGTGCATGTTCACGTGTGTCGTCATGCAATTACAATGGACGCATTCAGCAGAACAATGCTGAGTTGTCGTCTTGTCAATAATCGACGTTAATTGGATGGTTCTAACAGTAAGAGCCAATCACGTCCGATTGCTACAAAGAAGCTTTTTCCGCAGCAAATTACTTATCTTCTGTTAAGGCCATCGCACATAAAATTAAGAACATAAGACGTTGCTGTAAGGAAATTGACCAATCAGAATGTATCCTATATCCCCACTACTTTTGGATGTAAATTTCTGATTAGTCAATTTTTTTACTGCTACGTCTCATGCTCTTATGTACACAGCGCGTCAAGAATTCGAAGAGTAGGAGCGGGATCGGAGGGCAAGCGGGACGGTTGCTCGTCAACAAGCGCCGTACGAATCCGACGGCCTGCTTGCCCTCCGATCCCCACACCTGCTCTTCGAATTTTTGACGCGCTGTGTACAGTCGCGGTCACTGAATCGTTTTGTGGACGCGGACAACTAGAGATAAAAGGGACGGTATTCCCTAGCAGTAAGTACTGCCAACGAGCGCCGTACCAACTAACTGTAACAGATCTTGATGAATTGACCAATTACGTTAGTCGATTGATTATTGTGATAAATGTAAATGGTCAATTTCGCGAGATCTACGAGCTGCGACTCGTGCTTGCGTCTTATGCAGAATGGCTTTACGCGCAATGCAGTGGCCAATCAATGAGACGCAAACGCAGGTCGCAGATCTCGCGGAATTGACCATTTACGTTTGTCACATTAACCAATCAACTAACGTAATTGGTTAATACATCGAAATCTGCTACAGTTAGTTAGTACAATGCCCGTTGGCAGTACTTACTGCTAGGGAATACCGTCTCTTTTACTCCTAGCCCCTCGCGTCTACGAAACAATTAAGTAACCGCGACTGTACTTTTATACGTGAACGTGAAGGCCATTACCTACGCTACCAACGTCGCCACATTACTAGCTTCAACATACTTGTCGAATATAGAGATCAAAATGCGACTCCGTCATTTTGCGGTTATGTGGACTTCATTGCTATATCTTTAATTTTTATTTTGTATAGTATTATTATAAAATCATACTTAATTTTTTCAGTTTTCTATTCTATATTGTTTTTTTTTTGTCTAAATACGTTTAAAAAATTTTTTTTTTTTTTAAATTAAATAAAAAGCTGATAATTATATATGTATATATAAATTATAAATAAAATAATTATATATATAAATAATAATAGTTAAACATATTGTTAAATACTCTTTAGATATAAATTAAATATTGTATTTATAAATATGTATATAAATATATACTTTTTATATGCAAATAATGTAAAAAACTATTTTTTAAAAGAGATATCAGATATATGATGTCCTAAAAATATTTAAGATATATCAGATAAAGAGATATCTCAAATAAAAACAATTAAAACTAAAATTTACCAGCAAAATGATATCTGATTTAGATCTCAGATATACTTTGCTGTGTAGAAGTATATAGTA
This sequence comes from Pseudomyrmex gracilis, assembly GCF_002006095.1. NCBI lineage: Eukaryota > Metazoa > Arthropoda > Insecta > Hymenoptera > Formicidae > Pseudomyrmex > Pseudomyrmex gracilis. The sequence goes on along the minus strand of NW_018020877.1, from coordinate 94,844 downwards.
TTTTATAAACCAGGTTGTATAGAGAAAGAATTGTTGTATTGTGTAAAACAGGTTTGAGAGAAAAAGAAGTTTTTGTATTAAAAAAGAATGTTTTGTAGTATATAATTTTGTAGAGCAGGTTTTATAGAGAAAGATTTTTTTGTATTGTGTAAAACAGGTTTTAGAGAAAGAAAGTTTTGTAGTATTAAATCAATTTTTAATTTAGTAACTTATACACAATACGTACTTCCGCTATCTTTTTGGCAGCGAAGATGGGCATTCAGACCCACAGGATTCTCTGTTCAAGCGCTTGTTCAATTGAGTTAGTCAGATCAGGTTACGGTTCGATAGATGCCTAGAGCGGCGCCACGTTACGGATCAATCCAACCGCGTGATTGATCGATCGAGAATCGAAAAGCACGTTAATTTAAAAAAGGTGCGCTGCTGCTCAGTTAAAGCGTGCTCAATGTAAGCGATAGTGTTTACGTGTTTTCCGGCTTCTTGCTGCGTTGTTTTTCTATCTCTAGTTCAATGAGAACCGACAGGGCAGCAAGACAAGTGCGAGAAGAATTAGGAGAAGCGAAAGTTTCCTTTGTACTTGCGATCGCGAAAAAAATCGATCTCGGCGATCGTAAATTAGCAGTTTGAGTGATGATGCAAGTTGAGTGGAATTGTTCGAGAACTCTTCTCCATGCTCAATCCAGTTTGAGCGTCGTAATTGTTTGCGATATATTTCTGTTCTTGTGCTTTGTTCTCTGTGAGAATCCGCCATCATTGCTTTTCGCATCCGCGAATTTCATATCTATACGCAAAGATCAGTTTTTGTGAAACCTGAGACGGCGAGTGCAATAAACTGAAGTAATTTTTAACAACTCCATAAGTGCATTGCTCAAACCTTCTATCATCAGAATCCTCCGATTCTTATTGGCTCATGCGAGCCGAATCTTAGCACTCAATCCGCAAGTTCTGCAGCGCCGCTCCGCGCCGGAACATCCTCTTTCCACAGAAAGATAGACAGATTATCCTCTTCTGAGCGGAACAGCCGCTCATCTCGTCGAGTCCCCATCCTCAGAGGATATTGGCTCCACTAGGTCCCACACGCAGAGTTCTGTGTGCTTCACGGCCTGGCAACCCATATCCCCTCGTCACCCGTAAATAGAACGGACATGCGCTCTACTAGCCTTTCGGTCTTTGGATCGCTGTCAGAACCGGGGATTTCGATGAGCATCCCCCGTCTTACGCCTTCTTCATGTTGACATCAGAAATTTTTATATCCGTCAACCTAATACTCGCCATTGCTTTTTGCATGACCTCAGCGTAAGACTGACCCTTGACGGAGCGGTCCACCAAAAGGTAAACTGCGCGGCCTGGGACGCGGCTCAGCGCCGTCACTTCTTTCTTCTTTTCGGTCTCCCTACCGGGTAACTGGAGCGGATCTAGAACCCACCGCGGCAGGAAGGGCTGCTGCAGGAAGACCACCACACCCGGTTGTCGAAGCACGCGTCGCCCTCCTGCGAGCGTGGATCTCGACAACCTATGACCACGACCATGTCTCCTTCTACGACACAGCTGGGAACATCAGTGTTTTTCTTCATCTAGATCGGTTGGTAAACAAAACCTAACGAGCCCGATCTGCCCGGGGGTTGGAGTGCTTTTAAGGCGGCACTCACTCGCCTTTGACGTGGATACTTCATCAGGTTTACTGGAGCACTTTATAGGCAGCTCCTTTCCCACAGGAGCGACCACCCCACCCTCAGTATCCACCGCTGTTTGTCCGCGACTGCTTATTCCCCCCGAAGGGGTTATTCGCAGCTAACCTCAGTACTTGAGGCTGTTCCCCTATCCGCAACCCCCGTTTCCGTTCCCGTCGCCCGGGAACCTTTTTTTTTTTTACGTGAGAGAAATCCTTTATGGATACCCAGACCCTGGGGGAAGGGCCAGAGTTATGCGGGAATCCCCCTTTCCACCCGCAAGTGGAGGAGGTGTACCCGCTAAAACTCCCACGGTGTGTCTTCCTCGCTCTTAGTAGAAGGGGACCCGGGATTCCATTGTAAGGATGCACGCGGATCCCTTCCTGGAGCTGTTAGCTTTCGTGAGGAGGAGAATGATTGATTGAGAAGAGGTTCTCGTTCATGTCTCCTCCCCAAGCGTTGGTCGCTCCAACCTTTAAGTTGATGTCACCACGGGACACACACCGTGATGACACCCCGTCTCTTGGGCCGTGTGCAAGACGAGCCGAGGTCCCCCCTCTCGGCTCGTCACGGCCCCGCGGCGGCTACTGAATAAAAACACACACACAACCGTGGTGGACGGTACCCCCACGGCAATTTCAGCCGCCGCCCGCTTGTTCACGCGTCCTAGACGCGGCCCCGGGATCGGTGGGCTAACGAGAGGACCGGCTCCTCTCAACGCCCACCGTCCCGCAATATACAATTGAGTCTCCCCTATTTTCCTCACAAAGAGAAAGGGGAGACTCATTTTCAGGTGGGGGGCGCGCCACGACCCCTAGGACGTACGCGGGAAGCGGGGGCCCCGCCACCCGCTCGCGCACGTCTTCGGGGTCTCCCCAGAGGGAGAGGTAGTCTCTCCCTCTCTCGTTCGGCTGCCTCCTTTTGCTCCATCACCGCGGAGCAAAAGGAGACAACCGTTTCCCACTCGTCTCTCTCCCTGAAGGCCAATGCCCGTAACAGGCCCTCCAAGAAGAGGTCATCTCCTATTTTGGCGACCAGCTCTCGGCGCTCCGGAGCCCACCGTGAACACTCTTCCACGGTGTGCTCCACCGAGTCGCTGGCCGCCCCGCACGCGTGACATTGCGTCGTTGACTCGCGTCCGATGCGACACAGGTACTCACCGAAGCATCCATGCCCGGTAAGCATCTGCGTCACGCGGTAGGTGAGGCGTCCGACCTCGTTGTCCAACCACACTCGTAAGTGGGGTCGGACGACCCGGACGACTTCCTCAGCGTCCACGTTTGGCCAAGAGCTGCTCCCAACTAAGGAGCAGTTGTCGCCGGGCTTGGCGCTCCGACCTGGCAAGGGCCTGCTACAGAGCATCCCTTGCAAGTCCCACCCGCTGGAGTTCGACCCGGCGAGAATATCTCGCCGAGTACATGCCAGCAAGGAGGGCAAGGGGAGGCATCCCCGCCAGTATGCGCGCCGTCTCTCTCGCCACCGTACGGAAGCCGCATATCACGCGAAGGGCTGCTGCTCGTTGGGAGGCGCGGAGCGACGCAAACTTATTCCGCGCTCCCGCCCTCGCAGCGGCTTCCGTCCACAACGGTGCCCCATACAGAGCCACCGAGTGGACCACGTTGGCGTAAAAACGGCGAGCTTTATGCTTCGGTCCTCCAAGGTTCGGTTGAATACGTGCCAGGGCGTTGGCGACCTTCCGAACCCGGGGGACCAGGCGAGCAAAGTGCTCGTCGAAGCGCCACTTCGGGTCGAGGTAAAGACCAAGGTACTTAACAGTCGTACCTACCTCGACCCGTGCTTCACCTACGGAGAGACCGAGCGCTGGGGGCCGTCCACGGAAGTGGTTGAAAAACCACATGGCTTCCGTTTTGTGGACGGCCACTTTAAGGCCCAGTCTCTCGATGCGGTCAACGACGCAATTCGTCTTTTTGCGCAGGGGAAATGCATTTACGCACACTCTGACCCAAATTAATGTGGGCCAGAGTAGTGTGGGACTCACCCCACCAGAGCGCACTCCGGTGGGGAATACTCACTAAAACCCCTGCGGTGTCCACCTTCTGCCCTTTTAGGGCTGCCCCGGTACCTCATTTTAGAACAACCCAGCGGCAGCCTGATAGGCATGAGGACTTTCGCCCTCCTATCTTTAAATGGAGGAGCTTTGCTCCTCCACGATCGGAAGGAAAGGGGACACAGCCTCTCCCCCGCCGTCTGCAGGCCGAGTGCAATGAGAGAGAAACCTCTCACGGCCTCACGTCAAACGCCGAAGCGGACTTGACCCCATGATAGTAGTATTGACCTCCCTATTGTCTCGAAACGCGAAACAAGAGGGAGGTCCTCCCCCCACACTGCGCTCAGCCACCGCTGAGTTGAGCCCAACTAGGGCTCAAAACAACAGGGACCGGGCTTCCTTTTAACATTGCCTGGTCTTTTAAAGGAGAACCAGGCACCACCTACTATATCTGGTGCTTAACGCACCAGATATACGGAGGAGCGGCTCCCCGGATCCTTATATCGGAGCCAGGGAGAACCGCATCCTTCCTACCCTCGTCAGCATTTACTAACGGGCACGGAAGCCCCCCGGCCGATGGCCGAGCACCGAGCTCCACCCATTCGGTGGGAGGACTCCCGGCCCGACTCCTCACAGAGAGGACACCCCTCATCCTCTGTACAGCTGGCCGCTCTGTGCCCCGGCAGACCACAGCGATAACAAAGATCACTGCGGTCGACCTGGCTGGAGCACAGAGCCCTGCAGTGCCCAGGCTGGAAACACCTGTAGCACTGCAGGGGGCGGGGGCGGAGTGCACGCACCCTCGCCACCACCCAGCCCGGCAATTTGCCTGCTTTAATCGCCTTGGCCGCCGCCTCAGCTGGGCAGGGAACCAAGGCGATTCCACCCACGGGCTGGGAGCAACGCAGGGATACTACCCTAACACCACTCCCGCCACCGTACTCTGCCACGAACTCTTTCGAGATGTCGTCCTCCGTGGTGAACTTGTCCAATCCCGAAAATAATATCTCCACGTTTCGGGATGGACGAGCCACACTGACTCCTTCGGGGAGAACCTCTTTCAACTTGGTGGCAAGGAGATCCGCCTTGGATTTGCGGTCCTCCCCTCCCACCTCCAATAACAAGTGCCCCTCCAGGGTCCAACGGACCCTGGAGACGCCCGCCGACCTAGGGTCCACCTTATTCCTCGCGTCTCGAAGGACTTGGGCATACGACATGCCCTCCCCTTCGAGACGCAAGGTGACCGCCTCAGTACGCGGAAGTACTCTGCGGGGTGGCCGCTGGCTTGACGAGGGTGGGGTCAAAGGAGAGGAAGACTCCCCTCGACCGGCACCAACGGCCGTCCCCCCACCCTTTGTAGGCGCCTTGGTGGCCTTTACCACCAGCTTCTTCTCCTTCTTCTTCTTCTTCTTCTTTCTCTTCTTTGTCGGCTCTTTTTCTTCCGCCTGTGCCCTAACAGGAACAGGCGGGAGAATCGGAGATTTCTTACTAACAGGGGGGGGGGCGTCTCGGGAGCCCCCGCTCCAAAAGTTTTTGGAGCTCCCCCGAGACGGTGCACCGCACCACCCTCTCAATCTCCTCCAGCCAGGAGGAAGGAATCTGACTCTCTCTCCTGACCGGAGTGGAGCATGTAGCTCCTTCCGGCCTCGGCATGGAGACGTCGGCGATGGCACGCACCGACGTCTCCATATTCTCATGAAGCGCGTGAAGCGACCGGGAAGTCTTATTATGGACCCCCTCGATCGCCGCACGCGCCTCCACCACATCCTTCCTAATTTCGTTTAGGTCAGCGAGGTTACGGCAACTATGTTCTTCAATATCATCGCTGACCTGAACAATTGCCTCCATAATATTTCGCTCGGAGGCAACTTGCCTCCGAGCAACCTTCTTCTCTATACGTTCGGCTGCGTTGGCGACACTATTTTTGACCTTGTCGAAAGCCTCTCGGAAGCTGTACCGAGATTGGAGCTCTATCAAACCCTCAAGGATCCTCTCCCGGAGCTCTCTCGGCCTGCCCGCTTTTTCCTCCCTGGACATTTTGGAGCGACGACAAAGTCGCTCCCAAAGCTCGTCCAGGGAGTCAGCCACGTGGTCAAAGAGGGCGCCGATGCCCATCGTAACGAGGGAGCAATCGGCTACTCCCAAACCCTCTTGAAGAGCCGACTCCAGGCTCTTGTCAGCCTTGCGCTTTTCTCTTTGCTCAGCTACGGCGGTAGCAGATTGTTCAGAGGGGCCCGCCGTCAACCCCTCCTTCTGCCCTTCGTTGGATAACGACGCGGCGGGAGCAGGGACAGTACTCCCACCGTGCCGGCCCCTGAGTGTCCGATCACTCTGGGGCTGTAAGTCCTTCTTTGTCTTGCTGTCCATCATATTTTCTACTTAGTTGGTTTTACATCGGTGTTTTCCTTCACCTAGATCGGTTGGTAAACAAAACCTAACAAGCCCGATCTGCCCGGGGGTTGGAGTGCTTTTAAGGCGGCACTCACTCGCCTTTGTCGTGGATACTTCATCAGGTTTAATGGAGCACTTTATAGGCCGCTTAGTCCCCCCGAAGGGGTTATTCGCAGCTAACCTCAGTACTTGAGGCCGTTCCCCTATCCGCAACCCGGGGACGCGCTTGGTGGCAGTCAGCTCTGCCCTTGGTAGGCCGGGGCTGTCCCCCCGACTCCCAAACCGAGAATCCCCCCAAACCTAACCTAATTTAACCTAACCTAACCTAACTTAACCTGTTTTAAAACTATCAGTAATTGTCACGATGCACATTGTTTGTTATTTGTACTGTACTTACTAGTATCGTGTCAAACTGTACGGTTACGAATACTTCGGTGTCGAATTGTACGGTATTAAATAATCTGGTGTCGCATAATTTGGTGTCGAATAATACGGTGTTAAAATAAATCAGGTGTCGAATCGTTGAGTGTCAAATAATTTTTTTGTTTAATATTTTTGTGTCAAATCGTACTGTGATCAACAAAGAGACCTTATTGTGTATTAACTTATTGTAAGTTACATTTCTTCCAAATAATATCAATGCACTAAAAGATTCTTATTTTTTTAACACTCGATATCATTCCTATTTTTTATCACTCGACAAAAAATAGGAATCTTTTAGTGCATTGATCTTGGAAAAAATTTAACTTACAATTTGTAAAATTCTTTCTTTGTAAAATTCTTATTCCTGTAAATAATCTAAGATAAATGTTTACAAAAACGGACTCAGTCCCGATGACTTTGACCTTGACATATGTTGTCAAGGACATATCCCTGAGTAACAATTAAAAAGTTTTAGCCGCCGCTCGCTCTTCATTAAAAAGTTATGATTTTAAAAAGTTAAGTGTATTAAAGTTACGTATACTGTCTAAATACACCTAAATATGCATATTTTTATATATAGAGAATTTACAAATAAAATAGTACAAGTACGTTCAATTATTTATATTTAGAACTTCAGAAAGAACTTTGATATAATAAAGAACACGTGAGAATTTATAGGTATAAGAAGTACTAAACAGTAAAAGTGGTAAATATGTAAACATTCAGAAGAAACATTCACGTACTATGTTGTAAGCGTGTAAGCAGAGAGGCTGCGCCCCCCGCAGAGAAAAGGGCTCGACCCCTGCTCTCCCCTTTGCGGAAAAATAAGAAACAACTTCCGGTTACATGTCGCTTTATGTCGATAGTATATACATAGTTTTTGGCGACACTTAATCAGAAGTCGTTTTTTAGTTTTCCTCGAGGGGGGAGCAGAGGAAGAGGCGGAGCTCCCTATCCCCTGCGAGGGGGCGCAGCTTCCTTCTTGCCTATACGCTTACAACACGAACAAAATGTACATGATGTCGGAAAATAAAAATTTATTTCTGAAACTTCTATTGTTTGTAACTTTTTAATAAACAACGAGCAACGGCTAAACCTGTTTGATTGTTACTCAAAGACATGTCCTTGACAATATATGTCAAGCCTAAGATCATCGAGGCTAAGTCTGTTTTTGTAAACATTTAGTAAACAAATTTACTAAATAAGTAAATAAAATATCAGCATATCTTGACATTAGAATTATTTATTGTGATAAAAAATCCAAAGTTTATGCCTTCGCGTTTAGTCATTGCTATTGACTTTTACTATGTATAGTAGAGTGCACTTAAGGAGCTCACTGTCGCGCTTTAAATACAAACACTATGAGATCTGTTGAAAAAGTCAGTAAAGCAGTAGGGATAGTGAACTGCATGTACTACAGTAGTGCAGTATTATGACGCTTTTCAGACACTGTCTACAATAATTTTTAAACTTTTTACAAATCACAAATTTAGTCACTTGTACTACACTGCACTAGTGCATAGTAAACCTGTCGAGAGCGGTGCATTGGACATCGTTCAATTGAACACGTTACAAATAAACACAAAAGTTTTGACACGGTTCAATTAGACACGTTGCATGTAGACACGTAAAAAAATGCGCACCGTTTATTTGTACACAGAAAGATGCGCACCGTTCAATTAGACACCATTCAAATGCGCACCGTTTAATTGGACATCGTTTAATTGCACACTAATCATTTAGACACAGAACGATACGCACCGTTTAATTAGACACCGTTCAATTAGCCATCGTTCAATGAGACATTGTTCACTTAGACACCGTTTAATTAGACACCGGTAATTTGCGCACCATTTATTTGAACACGAAGAATCTTCGTATTTGAACGCTTAAAAGATTCATAATTTGTGTAAATATGTAACAGATGAAAAAAATAAAAAAGAAAGTAAAAATTGCCAATTATATGACAGTAGAAACACAGATAAGGTTTGGTTAGATTGTTTTGGGGAAAGGGTGTAGGGGAAAGGGCGGAACTTCTCCTTTGCCTACACGTGTACGATAATGTGTACTGCAAACATTTTTACTTCTGAAATGTACTACTTCTTTTTGTTTTTTAAAAAGTAGTTTTTTATGCAAGAATAGCTTTTATGCAAGTTTACTTTTTTTTATTTTTTTCCTATCTGTTACATATTTACACAAATTATGAATATCTTTTAAGCGTTCAAATACGAAGTCTCTTTGTGTTCAAATAAACGGTGCGCAAATTACTGGTATTTAATTGAACGGTATCTAAGTGAACGTTGTCTAATTGAACGGGGCGCATCTTTCTGTGTACAAATAAACGATGCGCAAGTGAACGGTATCTAATTAAACGGTGTACAAATGCACGGTGTTCAATTGCACGGTGCGCATTTGAACGGTGTCTAAGTGAACGGTGTACAAATGCATGTTGTCCAATTGCACGGTGCGTAATTAAACAGTGTCTAAGTGAACGGTGCGCATCTTTCTGTGTACAAATAAACGGTTCGCAATTTAACGGTGTCTAAATAAATGTTGGAAAAATTAATTCATATCTCAAAAAATTTTTTGAACTACTTTTTATGACTAAAATCTTAATACTATAATACTTTTTTAACGACTGATCAACGGTGCGCATTTTGTTGCGTGTCCAAATGCAACGTGTCCAATTGAACAGTGTCTAAGTGAAAACCACTTAAAACTGTCTACTTGTTTTTTTATCTGCGATGATAAAGCTATTATTGAACATTTTATATATAATTCCTATGTAACGTCATATATCTTTTTTAAATACAGGGCGATTCAGGCTAGCTTAGTGTTATACCAAGAGAGTACAACAGGATCTATTGGAGATACTACAAATTCAGCAAATATAAGTGAAAACGAAGACAGCGATTCTCTTGAAGGTACGGCAGAACAATTAAGACTAGCGTTGAAACTTTCCGAACAACAACAAATAGAAGAGGAGCAACGACGATTGGTGGAAGAAGAAACATTTCGTCAAGTATTGGAGTTATCTTTGACTGACAAGTAAATTTTTAACAGTGTGCAACAGTGATAAAAAAAGAAAGACACAAAGATGTATTATAGCACAATGTATGTATCGTTACGGACCCAGTTTGTGATCAGTATCCAATTGTTGATCAGTCGTTAAAAAAGTATTACAGTATTAAGATGTTGGTCATAAAAAGTAGTTCGAAAAATTTTTTGAGATATGAATTAATTTTTCCAACATTTATATCTTTTTTTGACTAATGTTTATGACTAAAAGTTTACTATAATACTTTTTTAGCTAATTGATCAAAAATTGAGTACTGATCAAAAACAGGGTCCGTGACAATATATGTATATACAGTGTCCTATTTGAAGCAGAACTATGATCTCAAGAATCTATTAGATCACAAAATGTTTCAGACAAAAGTTGTACGGATTTGACTAGGAAAATGATGATTTAAAAAAACTTTTTAGGCTCTCTAAATTCTAATAAGAAAATTACAGAATAAAGTCATACGAACCGCTTTTTTAGAATGTTATGCAGAAATATATAGTATATATATGTATACACATATGTATATATGTATTTACGTGTAAATTATTACACGTGAAATTTTGAATTAAAAATACAATTCTTAAATTCATATAAGATGCTATTTTTGCATCACATATATGATAGACCCCGAACACCCCCGTAACTAATTTTTAAAATATTGCAACAAAAACTCAGCCAGGAATCGAACCTGGAATCTCTGGCTTTCCGGGCCGTCGCCTTCCCTGTTAGGCCACCGAGGCACTTGGAGCTCGTCTTGCTATACTTAATACATGTATCAAAGATAGTTTTTGATAATAATAAACGCATTTTTATAAGACCGGCGTGATTTAAAGAAACTTTTCAGGCTCTCTAAATTCTAATAAGAAAAAATTACAGAATAAAGTCATACGAGTCGCTTTTTTTAAGATGTTATGCAGAAATATATAGTATATATATGTATACACACATATATATATATATATATGTGTATACATATGTGTATACATGAAAATGATGATATTATCAATTTTGTTGTAGATGGCGCCTTTAAGATGTTATTATGACGGTCATTTTTTAATGGAAGTTGATTTTTTTCTCGAAATAAATATTTTAGCTGACAATAAGACAAATACAACGGTTTTTCTATTTTTGAATTTAGATTATTTTTCACTGTGGTTTAGTGTTCCAACGTTTGTTAACTAATTGAATTTTAAAACGCTTTTACTCTTACAGAGTGTGTAACTTCAAACCGCTCTCTACTTCAGTCTCTCTCTCTCTTTTTCTTTCTGCTGCTGCTGTGTGTGTCACGACAGAGATAAGGACTCCGCGGTTTGTTACTTCCACGGCATTTAACCCATCAAACTCTCTCTGCTGTGTGTGTGTGTACGCGCGCGCGCGTGTGTGCGCATGACATCCAGTCAAGTGACTAGCAAGATCATCCGATCTCATTTCTCTAGATTTTTTTCTGTGGAGATTTCTGAAGGATGCTGTTGTCAGTCACTCACCAATCACTCGAGAAGATATGGAAAATCGCATCAGCCGTTCTGAACCGGGGTCCTTATCTCTGCTGTGACACACACACACAGTAGCAGCAAAAAAAGAGAGAGAAAAAAAGAGAAAGAGACTGAAGTAAAAGGCGGTTTGGGATCACGCATTCTGTAAGAGTGGAAGCGTTTTCATTCAATTAGTTATTAACATTGGAATGCTGTAACTCAGTGAAAAATAATCCAAATGCAAAAATATAAAAACCCTTGTATTTGTCTTATTGTGAGCTACAACATTTACTTAAAAAAAATCAACTTTTATTAAAAAAAATAACCGCCATGATAAAATCTCACAAATGGCGCCATCTACAACAAAATTGATAATATCATTATTTGTTTCTCTCAAATCCGCAAAATTTTCATCTAAAACATTTTTTGATTCAAGCATCGGTTCTTGAGATATATCACTGTTTCGCTTCAAATGAAACATTCTATATATACATCTGTGTATATACAGGATGTCTGAAAAATGTTGACACAACCGAAGTACAAAGGTAGATTAGATTACTCTGAACTGAAGTCATGTATTATTTTGCAAAATTTGCAATAATTATTAAGTGATTAAGTAATACATGTGATGTAATGAGCGCGTGGTAAGGGATGGTCTGGACCCTGTAGGCGTATATGATTTTCAGCTGTAAAGAAAAATGGCTTCATGTAATCTTCTAAGAGATAAAGAGAGCAAGAGGCGGAGCAAACAAAAGAGTGGCGAGTAACACAGCTTTTCGTGATTAGCTGATTTTCACAAATAAAAATACACGCCTACAAAATCCGGACCATCGCTTACCAAGCGCTTATTAGATCACATGTATTAATTAATTACTTAATAACTATAGCAAATGTTGCAAAATGATACATGACTTTTCGGTTCAGATTAATCTAATCTACCTTTATACTCCGACTGTGTCAAAAATTTTCAGACATTCTATATATATATATATATATATGTGTGTGTGTGTGTGTATGTGTGTGTGTGTGCGTGCGTGAGTAAAAAATTTTTTTCAGTTTTCCAAAAACTTTTCCTACTATTTATAAATTGGAAAAATGTGTTTAATTTGACACATATCTTTTGAGCGGTTATTTGGTAAACAATATTTATTACAAAGCAATAACAGAAATACAAAAAAGTTGAGGTATCTGTCATTTAAAATCTGGTTGAGCGTAAGAAGCAATAATTTTTTAAATAAAAATTGTTATTAAGATATATGTGTAGTTTTACAAGGCAGATAAAACATGTAGAAAGAAAATAGTAATTTTAAGTGTATAATTTAAAATTTGGTATTCCTTTTTTTAACTTTGTAAAAACTGAAAATTCGTTAAAATCGCAATTTAGTGGACAAAATTAATTGTAACATGATCTCTTTTTGATGCTTGTTCTAATTAGTTAAATGTTAAATTTATGTGAAATGGTGTTGTCATTTATTAGTTCTTATCATTTACAAACTAGTTGTTAATAAACAAAAGTTAAAGTTGCTACAAGATCCGAACAATTTGGAGTGTACCGCTTTACATTTAAAATGTAGTTCATTAGACAATTGTGTTTTACCAAACAGACTGTAAATAGAGCATGTAAATGTATAGTTTTACGTAGATTTTTTAAAAATCTTATTTTTAACAAGATTATGCAAAGCGAAGTTTTGCATTAAACTTCTATGCTATACTTTCAGGACATCGTCTCGTTCTTTTGTGATATCCTACATAAAAATAACAAAACTGGCAAAGGGGGATGAAAAATATTAAGAAGTCTACTATACAATTACAAGTTCTAATGTAATTATCATATCTTGCTTGTGAGTACTAAATTTCAACATTGAGAAATTTCAGTCAGGTTTTACTGATCTAGTATTAAATGTTTAATTTAACATTGGAAGGTTTAGTAAATATTATTATTCTCATTTATACTTTGTTAATTTTAAATTCACTTACAATTCACTTGTTAGTTAAAAATAGTATTAAGGAAAATTCTTCGTTAAAACGTGTTTTGCCTAATCACAATGGATTTTAACGGAATTTTAGTTTTGACAGTACCAACTCTATGTTAAATAAAATTTTTCAATAATATATTTTATTGAAAAAATATGTGAGAAGATTTTGAAGATTGTAATTATTTTTTGAGGGTTTTACAAGGGAATATCACAAACCAAACATTTTGACAAAACAATTACTTATAGTTTATATTATTTTGAATAGTTTTATTTTATTTTGATAAAACTTTGCATACATAATAAGGAGAAGATACAAGATGAATAAATAGGTTTTCAGTAGAGGTCAAAAAACAATTTTTAAAAAATGAAACGATTCTAGAAGATGAAATCACTCCTTACACGTAAAGCGACTTTTCAGTTGTTTTGATAATGATTGGAGATGATATCTCGAAAATAATTAGAAATATCAATAAATGTTTTATACGTAAGTTGGTACTTTCTCTATATATTTATATTAATAAAAGTAAAAAACAATTTTTTACATGAAAAATGCAACCTAAACTTTGTATTCAAACTTTTAGTTAGATGATTAGAAACGTTTTTACTATGAAACTTTTAATAGTCTAAAATAGGTTTTGATATCTTCAAACTTTTGAAATTAATCGAAAAAAGCGAAAAGCCGCAGGGCGTATAAAAAGTATCAGTACCGCAAAAAAGGTAAATATACAGAAAAGGAGAGCCTCCTCCGATCGGCTTCTCATTTACATATATTATTAAGATTATTTTCCTGAGTAACAATATGAAGATTTTAGCCGTCGCTCATTGTTTATAAAAAAGTTATGAACAAAAAAAAGTTTCATGTGTTATAAGTTAAAAGGGGTTGTTTGGTAATTACTTAGCGTTAGTTTAATTGCAAGTTAGAGAAGTAATTATTAAAATATTAGTTTTTATATTAAAGATTAATTGTTTCTTTAACGTGGCTCGTTTTACACCTTGAGGAACTGGAATCCGGCGCGGATGTCCAGTCAGCGATTGCTAGGTGATACGCGATAGCGCACCCAAGGACGCACTGGGCGAAGGTCGCACATTCGGCCAAAAAGATGCAATGGTTTGCACTGCACTTTTCGGGGACCGGATGTCGCCCGGTCTTCCTCAGCCAATCACGATTGATTGACTGAGAAACATAAGCCGGTGCCGGGGCGTGGGCAAGCAGAATCGATACGGGAAGTGTTGCCGCCGGAGGCTTTGCTCGGCAGAGCATCGCTACTTATACTCTACGCGTGTGATAGCGTGGGTGGAAATAATACAACACCGAGTCAAGAACTAAAGCAACAAGATTATAATTCCGTTAAGGCAAATAAAGAAAATCAAAACAAGAACAGTTCCAAAAGACAAAATCATTTCTTCTCGCCGTTCCCCTCCCTCGCGCCTAAAGAATCCCACGGGATAATACATGAATAAACTATCATTTTTCGACACTGTGTACATTTCAGAAGGAAATGAGTAATGTTTATGTTGCCAACAATGTGTGTATATGTAGCATACCCCGAAAGTTTCTGTTTTGTTTTGATTTCTTCGTTCGTAATCGCCTTTTTGCTCTATGTGTAATTTTGATACTAGAATTGATGTCTTTTTCGACATAATGAGTGCAATGTATCCACTACATTAAATGTGAGATGTATTTATGTTAAAATATATGTGTTACACACAAACATATTTATGAGTTGAATTGCTATACGATTTAATCAATCAATCGCTTGTGAAAAGTTAAGAATAATTAAAAGGCCGATACGAGCAGTAAATACAGGATGTGCGTGTATAAATATAAGTCTTTATTCCAAAAAACACATCTGTTTCGGTTCTCAAGTTTGGACCTTCTTCAGTGTAATAAACATTCAATTAAAAAGCAAATTGTGATCTAATTTGCTTTTTAATTGAATGTTTATTACACTGAAGAAGGTCCAAACTTGAGGACCAAAACGTATGTGTTTTTTGGAATAAAGACTTATATTTATACACGCACATCCTGTATTTACTGCTCGTATCGGCCTTTTAATTATTCTTGCTATACGATTTGTTTTCATTTCTTCGTTGTAAGCATGTAGGCAGGGAGGGGCTGCGCCCTTCCGCAGATGGAAGGGCTTCGCTCCTCTACCGTGTTCCCCCCTCGAAAAAAAATAGAAAACGACTTCTGATTACAGCTTCATGTCGATAGTAAGTACGTGATTTTTAACGACACTTAATCAAAAGTCGTTTTCTACTTTTTTTCGAGGGAGGAGCAGGGGGGAAGGGCGAAGCCCCTCCACTTGCGAAGGGGCACAGCCCTACCCTGCTTACATGCTTTCACCACACAAAAAATGTACATGTTGTCGGGAAAAAAGATTTATTTATGAAACTTTTTTTGATCATAACTTTTTTATAAACAATGAGCGACGGCTAAAACTTTTAGAAACGTACTCAAGAAAGTCATATTTACAATATATGTGAACGAGTAGCCAATCGGAGGGGGCTCCCCTATTCTGTATATTTACCATTGATTGTATCAGTGTGACCTTAGATGGCGCTGTCAAGGTCACATTGATTTGTTTAAATGGAACTCTATTTTTATTGCAGATTTTTATAGCTCACTTCAATAGCTTTCCAAAAAACACTATAAGAAAGTTCATTTTCATTAACACGTTAAGCGCGAAGCCGATTTTGCTGAGCTTTCTGTTAGGCGGCGTGCCGGCGCGGCAGCGACCACTCGACGAGTATTGGGTATTTACAGTATTTACAGAGTATAGAAATGACGGAAAAGTTACTGTCATTTCCCAGAAACTAACACCGCGCTTAACATGTAACGTTCGCGAGTAGTTAAACTAGGAAGGTTCTGGATCAATATTCCCATAAGTGACGTCACGCGAGGGGAGGGAGAAGGAGAGGGAAAAGGAGCACCGCTCCTTTCGGGGAAAGGGAAACCGCGCAAGGGGGGCGTTTATTAGTGATCAATAATCGAATATTATTGATTCGATTATGGATTATTATTGGTTGATTATCTTGATTAACAATTATCGATTATTATTCATTCGATTAGTATTGTTCGATTATTGATTCGATTATTATTGATCGACAGAACTTATTATTGATCGGTCTGTTTCACGAGGCAAGAGGAGGGAGTGGGAGAGATCATTGGAAGTATATTTGTAATATTGAGAGCAAGAAGGATCTGAGGACTTGGGCGTTGCGGATACGATAACGTAAGAGTATAGGTGGCATCAGCAAAGCGTTGTCATCAGCTCTATCGGAACTAGTCAATTAGCGACAAACCGTAAAAATGGAGCATGCATTATTCGACGTGTTTTATTTATTTCAGGTAAGTGAGCATTATTAATGACGTTATCAGTCGTAAAGTGTTGGAACTTGTTCGTACGTGTTCAAAGTCGTTTGGAGCGGGCGCGGACGTGTTCGAGCGTGTTTAAGGTCGTTTGGATGATGACGTCATCGCTAAAATAATATTAACTCTCAATTAGATATTTATAAATTGCGCAGTAAAATAAATAATTCCGAGGAAAACCGCAATTTCCCGGAAGTGGTTTGTAATTGCGCAGTAAAATAAATAATTCCGAGAAAAACCAAAATTTTCCGGAAGTGCTTCTTTTCTTATTGCCAAAGCAATGAGTCACTTCCGGTTTGATGAGTCATTTCTTGCGATAACATTTGCATAAAAACCGTTACGTACCGGATGTGGTTTTTTTCCGCACTTCCAGTGCGCGCGTAATTTAGTTTTTTAAAATAGACGCCCGCAAAAAAACCGTTATGTTCTGGATGTGTTTATTTCTCGAGGACTATCGGTTAAAAAAGTTTTCAAAATTAAACAATGTTTTAGTGAAACGCATATGTAGTTAGGAATGTGAAATAAAACACACCATGTTAATAAAGAAAATTACGTAGCAAGTTTTTTTATTATAATCTGTAAAAATACTGTTACATACATGAGAGTGAAATAGTAATAATAATATTTATTAAGAAACAACACGTTAACATACAGCTAACAATTCGCAATCGACAATATTGTTGATATCGAAATCACTGTTCTGTGGGACAGCATTTGCGAAGCTCGCGGGATCTGATATTTCAGACTAAATCGCGAAATATCGCGACAATCTTTCTCGCACGCGAACAACAGCGTCGTTCAAGTAGGTGACGATGCACGCAACGCAATGTTTTAAGTTNAACAATTTGCACATCGANTGGTGGAACAATATTATGCGGCTGGTCTTCGTAGTCAGACGCATGTTCTTGGCGTTGTTTATCAAGCTGAACGATACCGCCAGATTGTCAACAAGAATCGGCGGCTGCGCGTCGCTCTGCCCCAACAAATACGACGTGATGATTCGTTCGTTGTCCAACATAACCTTCTACATTTCTGACAACAGAAGCACTTCGTTTCCATTGTTGTCGCCTAGAGCCATATCAACGGTTGGTGGTGCATCTATGTATGATGAAATACCAATGAGTTCGAAATACTTGTATTTTGTCTTGGGTAAGATGTACTTGCGACTCAGTACCCGCGTACACTGTGCGAGTGCGTTGGATATAATCGGTGTCACCTGAACGCCATCGCATTGTCTGTGAAAAAAAACTAAAAACATGATTTTATTGCGAATAAAAATAAAAAAAAAGAAGTTAAAAAAAAGTACAACTAAACAATAATACTTTTGATGGAACTTCTTTTTCGTCGCACCGTTATGTTGAGGCGCGCGCTGAAGATCGACGGAAGGTTGCTGTTGCTTCATTGAAACCATCGAGCAAAACATCGTCGAGCTAATTTGTTGCGAAGAGAAGTAGGAAGAAGAGCCACAACTCCTAGCATACAGAACAATCGCAGCGAGACTGATTGTATGGTTGTCATGTAGCGGTTTATATATCTTTAACATAAATGAGGAAATTTCCTTCACTCTCGACACACACACACACTATATCTACCTTGAATAAAGAGCGTGTTCGTACTTTTTGAGTTGAGAAACTAGGGACTTTAAGTTGTATAAGATGTTTATATCCGGACAATAAATGTTAATTAATTTCATATTGAAAGGGCCCGCAGAATGCATGAAATTGATGAATTTGCTGAACGCGAGGTATCTCTCGGAGTACAGAAAGTACACATTGCCATCTGAATTACGGAAGGTCAGCAACATATTTAGTGGAACTCCTGGAAACGTTAGTTTCAATTTGCTGTATTCTTTAATTCTCAAGTGACAATCGTCTACAACGGCCACGGAGTCGTTGTTGAATATGATGTAGGTGTGTCCCATAGGAGATTGAAACGCAGTATTAATGACAGCATTGCTAGGCAATCTCAGATAAACTGCGTGCCAACCGTCTTGCATTTGTAAACTGGGATAGAAAACCAAATACACGTAACTATTGGTGAAGAGCACGAGCTTGCCGGATGGTCGTTGAAAAGCCGCATCCAACTTTGTAAAATTGGATAGGAGAAAACGCAAGTATTCGGTTAACAGACGTGGATAAATATGCGGACTCCCAGTTCGCAGAGGCTATATACACGTATTTATCTTGCGTAATGAACGTAACGGTGTTCGTCAAAAGTATTGCGTTGGGATTGCGCACTTCGCACGCATTCCTAAGTGGTAGCGGCTTGGGTTTACGCGGCGGCGACGGCGGCTACGGCGTCGTTGTTGTCGTCGTAGTCGGCGCGATCGTCGGAGAGGCAAATGTAGAGACTGGTGGTAGTTCAGGTGCATCCGGGTTAGGTCCATAATGGTTTTGCACAGCCAGAACATCATCCAGGCTGAGCGTAACAGGCCACTGTTTAACAGGCACAAACGCGTACATTACCGAATCGTTGTGCGGACTGTGCTCTATTCCTATCGCATGGCCGATCTCATGAGTCAGCGTGTGCAACAGATGATCCTTATTCCATGGATTTTCAGTGAGCTGCACGTGCCACTGTTCCGCATTGTCGATATGTACCTCAGATACATGTTCGAGATCTCCGTTGGGAAAATACGCGTGAGGGAGTACTCCACTTCGAACATCAAAGTCAAACGGGCACATACCTGAGTAATGCTTGTCTAACATAGTGTGCCGTCCATCTTTATACGAAATCATTATGTTAGGATTGTGCATGCTGCGTGTAAAAGTTAGCGAGGAATTCGCTGCCCACAGAGCGAACGCTGCTTCCGCTATTTGTAGATTCGCTTTAGAGACGAACTGAAAATTTTACGTGAGATGATTCGTCGGTCACTTGTGCATGTGCTCTTTGTTCGTGTGACGCGTCTCGACGCGAGCGACGTCATCGTCTTCGCGCGCGAACTGATACTAAATAACAATCAATTGCCGTGCGGTGGCGATCGAAGAAGAGAGGGTGCGACAAGCGCAATATTTTACAGAACAAATAACAACAATGTATGTAGTATGTGCAAATAAAAAAAAAGGTTGTTACACGCATGACAATATATATATTTAGTACAAGGAAAACCGCAACGCGCGCAAGACGGCTGCAGCAGAAGCGTCAACGACGCTGGAAGTCGCGAGAAGTTTTATATAGAGTTGCATACGGAAGTTGCGGCTGATCTCGCAAATGCAAGACACATGCTAAGAATAATGCATAGTCTTAATCAGAATGCTACGGATACTGCAATATGCGGATACTCCGACTGACTCTGGAGACGCTCTACTGTTCTCAGTATTGTTTCTAAAAAAAGTAGTTCTGATTAGAACGTCCAGCAGGATGTTTAAGCATCCACAAAAAATCCGTTAAACCACATATTGTTAATGAATTTGATTTTTGCGCAAGAATACGAGTGGACGTGCTGGGATATGCATCCGCTGCAACAGCATATAAAAACAAAGAGATGCAGAGCGCGTATGCAGAAAATTTTCTCCGTTAGTGAGTCTAAGTGGTATTGTCTAAGCACCAGCAATATGAATCCAATCGAAGATTGTGTGGAGGCTGCGGACCGTATAGTAGCTGCTGCTGAAACACTTGTTCAAAAAGCGAGACTGCTCGCAAATAGTATTCGAAAAGTGCAGAGTATTGCCCAAATATCCGCGAAACAACAAAGCGGATACTTTTTCACAATCGCCTGTAATTCTACCGAAGAGGCGATAATGTTACAGCAATTGTAAGTAAACTACAGTGTTACATATATTAAATAGAATGAAGAAAATAAAATTAAATACAATTAAATAAATTAATTAAATACATTAAATACATTAAATAGTAGTAGTAGTAGTATGCGTTTATTGATTCCCCTTGGGGTTACAAATATTTACAATGTTTACACGCAAAACTTATATCTAACTTACATCTACCTTATACTATCTTACAATTTAACTTATACTAAAGACCTCTACCTATATATACACACACACGCCACCTATTCTATACCTAATCCTTACTCCTATTCAGGACCCCCGCTTCCGGTTCTTGCTTCTTATTTCCATACGTCAAAGATTCCATCCATTCCTCCAATCATTCATCACACGCCTCCTCTGGCCTCCCTTCCCTCTCCCCTCCTCCCTCCCTTATTTCCTCAATTTTCCTTAGCCATCTCTCCCCCTCCCCATCGCTCCCCAGCACCACTTCTACCATTTCCTCCCAGCTCCCCTCCGCTCCCCAATCACCACACTCTTCCCATACGTGCCTCCAATTCCCCTCCCCCTATCCACATACCCTACATACCCTTTCATTTTCCCCTGCCCAATACTTCCCTCCCCTCATTTCATTTCCTAACCTATAACCTGCTACCCTCTTCCATCTACTCTCCCCCCAACCCTTCTTTAAATATCCCGGTATCCCCTCACCTTTTATCCTCTTGTACCATTTATTGAACCTTGAATTTACTATCTTATTCCAGTCTTCCTTCTCCTGCATTTTCCTTTCTCTTTTCATCAACACATCTAAGTTCCACTCTCTCCTCTCTTTTAACTCCTTCCATTTTTCCATACTCATATCCTTTTTTTCGAAAAACTTTATCCTTGCCCTCTCCCATTCTGAACGCTCCCCATCTTTTATCGCTCTTTCCTTAATCTCTTCCCAACACCTCCTTGCAATCCCACTTCCTTCCCCTCTTTCCAGTCTTTCCTCGAATCCAATCGCCCTCCAGCCTGCTCTTCCTCTCAGCAATTCCCTATGCAATTCCGCCCTCACCATATATCCCGGAGTGTTCCATCCCACTCCCAGCACCCATCTTATATACCTCTCTTGTAGGCTCTCTATACTCCTCCACTCTTTCCACCCCCAAATCTCTACTCCATACCCCACCACCGACCACACCAAGGCATCAAACAGCCATAACCGCCTTCCCCAGTCCCCCCCAAATCTTCTTTTACCTATACCCCATACCTGCCCCATCACCGCCGCCCCTTTCCTCACCCTCTCCCTCACCTGAGCATCCATCCCACCGTTCCTCTGAAACACGAACCCCAAATACCTGAATTCCTTCACTTCCTCTATCCTTTTTCCCTTCCACCACCATTCCCCTACTTTATCCCTCCCCCCCTTCCTGCATCTCAACACTTTCGATTTTTCAACGTTTACTTCTAGTCCTTTTTCTCCCACATATCTCTCCAGCACTCTCAGCATGTTCCTCATACCCTCCTCTTCCTCCGCCATCAGCACCACGTCGTCCGCGTATGCCAGAGAGTAAATTCTCCCTCCCTTCAACCTTACTCCTCCCCAGCCCCCTTTTCTCAGCTCCTCCTCCAGATCCGATACCAGCATATTGAACAGTACCGGACTCAGTGGACACCCTTGCCTCACCCCTCTTTCCGTCCAGAACTCCTTCCCCATCTCTTCCCCTATCCTTACTCTGAATCTCGTCTCCCTATATAACTCCCCACATTTTTTCACTAGCCCTTCCCTCATACCCCTCTCTCTTAAAACCCTGACCAAGATCTCCCTATCCACCGTATCAAAGGCTGCCCTTAGATCAACAAATAACGCGATCAGCTTCCCCCTTTTCCTACCTAAATTCCTGTTTACCAGGTAATTTAAGGCATACACGTTGTCCATTGTCCCCCTTCCTTTCCTGAATCCTGCTTGATTTTCCGGTAACAGCCCTTTCTCTTCTATGTCCCCCCTCACCCTCTCTGCCAGCACCTCCGCATAGATTTTGTACAGCGTACTCGCTAACGTTATCCCTCTGTAGTCCTCCGCTTTTTTCCCTTCTCCCTTCTTTAGCACTGGTACTATTATTCCCTCGTCNCATTCCTCTATCCATCCTTCCCCTCTCCATATCCTTGCACATAGCTTCCATATCCAATTCTTCACCCCCTCCCCTCCGTATTTCCACACCTCTGCTGGTATCCCATCTCCCCTTGTCGCTTTCCCAGCTTTCAACTTTCCCAGAGTCCTATTTATTTCATTCCTTGTTATTTCCTCCTCTCCATCCTCCCTTACTCCTTCCCTACCCTCTTGCACCACTTTCCGATCAACCNCTCCTAGCTGCATCCTAATATATTTTTCCCATTCCTCCAATTCTATTTCCCCCCATCCCCCTTTCTTTCTCCCCCTTTCACGACCTATCACTTNCCATACCTGACTTTCCGTCTTGGCTTCCTTAGCCATTCTCTCCCATTTCTCGTTCTCCTCCCTTTTTTTCTCAGACACAAATCCCCATATTTTTTCTTCTCCTCCCTGTATTTTTCCTTACTCCCTTCTCTTGTACGCCATTTCCTCAATTCCCTTCTCACCCTCTTTTTCCCCTCCCTACATTCCTCATCCCACCATCAAAATACATTAAATAAATTAAGTGAATTAAATAAATAAATTAAATAAATTAAATAAATTAATTAAATACATTAATTAAAAATAAATTAAATAACAATAAGTACATAAGTTTATTTATATATGTGTGTTATGTTCTTTATGAATTTAACATACACCACTAAATATAGGGCGTGTTCCGTTTGACCACAGTACGATTCGACACCGATCGATTCGACACCAAATTATTGGACACAATGGACACAGATTTATTCGACACCAATTTATTCGACACCGTACGATTCGATACTAAATTATTCGACACCGTACGATTCGACAC